>NW_024744839.1:12295561-12320621 GCF_018991925.1 Homarus americanus | reverse complement strand
TGTCAGAGAGGTGTGTACCTAAGTGCAGGAACTGGCGGGCAAGTAAAAGAGTACTGACTGTAATATTTGTGAAGTGAGGGGAGACGGCTGGCAGCGGTGTATCCCTCCGGGCGCCCGGGCGGCTGGTGGTGACTCAGTGTAGGGGAGTCAGTGGCTTGCGGGCCTGTGCGGACGGGGGGTGTATTCCGGAGGTGCTGTCTTGGAGACTGGGCTGAAGGCGTTTCTGCTACCTGTAGGGCCGCAGAGACATAGCAAACAGACATGAAAGGCACTGCACTTCACTTAGGGCACTTCACAAGGTCACAAAGCACTGTAAATCCAGGGGCACTGTGGAGTATATCTTCTGGGCGGGAAACAGAGAGGGCCGGGAGACGGGCTAGGCCGGCTTTTGCAACTTGTGAACTGTCGTGTTGGAGCTACTCAACTGCGCCATGTAGTGGATGCAATCCTAGACAAGGTTCTTGAAACTCCAGAGCACGAGCAGTAGGTATATTCAATAAGTGTACAAGACTTGGCGTGATAGCCGACCGATACAGAGGCGAGCACAAGGGACCCCGGACCGTAGGTAGGCCGAGGCTGATCTGAGGGCAGTTGTCTAGCTGGGCAAGGAGAGTTGCTAGACATCACTAGGACAATAAATGAGGTCCTCTAGTTACTCGACTAGCGCGGTACAGACATAGTATATCGGGACATAGTAAGTGAACATAGGCATTAGACATAAGCATAGATATCGGACATGGTATAATAATATGTAGTAATACAGACATGTGAATAAATGGTACAATGAATGGTAACAGAGTCTTGGCGTCAGGCGTGTTCACATATCTATACACCTGGGAGTGTCAGGGGAGAACCAGGGAGTGTAAGAGGTGTACCTCGGAGTGTCAGAGGTGTACCAGGGAGTGTCAGAGGAGTACCTAGGAGTGTCAGAGGTGTACCTGGGAGTGTCAGAGGTGTACCTTGGAGTGTCGGAGGTGTACCTGCGAGTGTAAGAGGTGCACCTTGGGGTGTCAGAGGTGTACCAGGGAGTGTTAGAGGTGAACCAGGGAGTGTCAGAGGAGAACAAGGGAGTGTCTGATGTGTACCTGGGAGTATCGGAGGTTTACCTGGGAGTATCGAAGGTGTACCTGGGAGTGTCAGAGGTGTAACTGGTAGTGTCATTGGTGTACCTCCAAGTGTCAGAGGTGTATCTGGAAGTGTCAGAGGTGTACCTGGGAGTATCAGAGATGTACCTGAGAGTGTCAGAGGTGTACCTGGGAGTGTCAAAGGTGTACCTGGGAGAGTCAGAGGTGTTCCTGAAATATTGATTTAATTTGATTCCAGAGTATGTTTAATATTGTGAGTTTCCTTCTGTCGAATATAAACAAACAAAGCGCTGCCACACTGCACAATACTTGACGAGCCCCTGTAAACGCACTAATGAAGGGGACTGTACCTTGTTGACTAGGGTGTCAAGATCAAACTCTCATATAGGCCTGAAAGAACATGACAAAGTTGATGTCCTCGCCAAACTCGCGTCTAACAAAGACACTGTTGAATACAATTTGGGTCTGCCATAAAGAACCTTTAAATTTGTAATCAGGAAAGAACTTGTCGATTAATTTTACGCAAACAAACAAGTACGAACAGGAAAATTTAGTCAATTCATTGTTTATCGTGATGACACGTATCAAGTGAAACAAGTATTTGGAGAAAGTAACAAGATCATTAAATTACAAGATGTTGTAATAACTAGACTAAGGTTAGGATATAAATACCTCTGGCAGTATATCCCCCAAGCAAATGTGAAGAAAACTAAATGTAAAGTTTGTGGTCAGAAATATGGCCAGGCAGAGATGACTGCCGGTAGTCTCTAGTCACAACTCTGCATCTGGGTAGCACAGATAAGATGGTCGTTTATGCACTGGATCCAGGCAGCAGTGCAATCCGGTCCTGTCTGCGCGACTGAGCAACCCTTTCGAGGAGCCGCTCTGCTCATCCCACAAGGGGAATGGGTTAGAAAAGGTGTCCTAAACATAATCTGCCTAAAAAACAACGTGACTGGACAACCGCACCTAGTAAGGTCATCCTTATGCAGTCGAAAATACCGACCTTGAGGCAAAATAGCTGGCTAGGTATATCATCGACATACCGGCCATTTGTGAGTCTCGACTCCCAGACGAGGGTCAACTATAGCTTCTTATGGAAGGGTAAGCCTGCTACGCAGAGAAACCGCATTTATAGAGTTGGCTTTGCCATCCGTCAACCTATCCTACAAAGGCTAACTGAAATACTTATTGGGATCAACGAGCGCCTCATGACGCTACGAGTCCCACTGAAACACTCAAGTCATGCCTTTTTCATCAGCGCATACTTCCCAACACTGGATGCAGATGTTGACATCAAGAGGGCCTTTTACGCCGACCTCGACAGAGTGCTAACCTCTATCCCAGAGAAGATAAGAGTGTGCTCCTTGGTGACTTCAATGCCAGAGTTGGCAGAGATGCTGACATTTGGCAGGGAACCATAGGGAGCAATGGACTAGGCAAGTGTAATCCCAACGGTTTAACTTTTCCTCAGCAAATGAGCTGCACACAGTGCACACAGCCTCACTATCACCAATACCTTATTGAGGCAGGCCGACAAGTTCAAGGGTTCGTGGCAACACCCACGATCCAAACACTTGCATCTCATTGACTATATCATTGTCAGAGAAAGAGTTCGCCGAGATGTACACATCACCTGAGGCATGCTTTGCTGAGGCCATTGCGAAACTGATCATTGGCTCGTCCGACCCAAGCTATCACTTCACGTCGCCCCAAAACGGCGAAGGCAGCAAGCCTCCAGAAGAGGTTTTAACACTAGGCGTCTGGAGGATCCAGCGGTAGCACCTGGTTTCAGCGAGCATGCTTTCAGAGAGCAGCTCGAGGATGGGCTGATAAGCAACCAGACAACAAAGGACCCAAATCCCAGTGCCGATTGGGATATTCTCGACACTGTCATGACAAAAACCTGCAAAGATCGATAGAGTAAACCAGGAATGGTTTGATGAAAATGACACGGCAATCAATGTACTCGTCGATGATAAACGTGCTGCTTTAACTTACTGGTAGAACAACCCTCAGTCTCGGAACAAAGCTGATACCTTCCACGAGAAAAAGTGGCGACCCAGCACGACCTTCGTAATCTAAAGAACGACTGCTTTAAAAATAAAGCATGTGAAACACAAAAATTTGCAGATCAGCACAAAATGTGCAAATTTTTCAATTCCACTAAAACATTTTATGGCTCAATCACTTGTGGCGCAACCCCCTTCGCTCATCCAAAGGTAACTCCGTAATTAAAGATGATGAAGGCATCCTTCAGCGCTGGAAAAGCACTACAATTCACTGCTCAACCGAAACACACATGTGAATGTCCTGACTATCCAGCAGGTCCCTCAGCATTCAGAGCTGACCCACATTAGATATCCTCCATCTTTGAATGAGGTAGCTACTTCCATCAAGCAGATGAAAAATAACAAAGCCTCAGGTGTATAAAGCAAGAGGACCTCTGCTTACCAGCTGTTGCCACTCTCTGCTGAAGAATATATGGGAAAAGGAGGAATCCCTCAAGCTCTTAAAGACGCGGGATCTCCCTGCTGTACATAGCTGGCAAGAGTATCACCCGAGTCCTCCTAAACAGACTTCTTCCTGAGGCGGGAAACTTCCTCTTAGGATCTCAATACGGCATTAGACCATCATGTGGCACCACTGCCCTCCAGATACAGAAAAAGTGCAGAGAGCAACGTTGTGACCGGTACATGTGGACAGGTGGGATCCGAGATACCGAAAGTGGGTAACATTAGAGTTAGTTAGTCTATCACTGGTGGCCGAGATATTATACAGACGTCACCGCTATTTTACACTGCGAGGTGTTTGTCTCGGCAGCTCTGTACATAATATTGTTAGTAGAGAGAAAAACACTGTACAAGACTATATTTCATCCCTTCTACATTTGGTTGAAGAGAAAATTGATGCAGAGTGTGTATGAAGCTGGACTATGGTACTGTGAAAGTATGAGTGTGTGCTTGTGTATGTGTGTGTGTTTTTTCTGTGTATGTGTATGTTTTTGTTTGCTTATATGTGTGTGTATGTAGTTTACAAGGATTGTGTGATGTTTACAATGTGTGTGTAGAGTAGATGGGTGAATGTGGAGGTTTCTCTCCCACAGGTAATGAAACCTAGGTGGTGTCAGGTGTGTTCTAAGTTTGTAGTCTTGAGTAGATCTTGGGTCTACCTGTGATATGGATTTTTGTCAATGACGAAAGAGTAACTAACGGTAACACATGAATATTAAACATTTTAGCTTATTTCACCTGATTTAAAAAGTCCTAAAGTTAACCTAAACTAACTTAATATAATTTAACCTAATATAACCTAATCTACCCTGATCTAACCTGATCTAATTTAACTTAATCTAACGTAACCTACCCTAACCACCTGACGCAGGTAGCGTTAGGGTGTCAGGTCAAATGAGCCGGATCTAACATTCATGTGACCCTATCTAAGTCGTGACACTGGAAGTGAAGAAGTGAACGACCCATATTGTATGTCTTTAAGAACGAAGGACCAACAAACTTCATCCTGAAGACAACAACACAACTCTCAGCTTCATAAATTTTACGATATACTTTTTTTTTATTATCTTGGGCGACTTGTTCATTATAACTCGTCACGATGCCGAAAGTTTGATGTTTAAGAGAGCTTCGAAAGGTTCATCCATGTTAATATTGTTGTTGGTGTTCATTTTATATCTGTAGTATTCTGACTAAATAAAATGTTTTAGTTACAATTTCCTAAAATATTCATTAAAGCTGGAAGAATCAGCTGGTTCACTCCTATATCAGCAACTTAGCTCAGTTTAAGTCATCTTGTAAAATTAATGCTGCGTCGACATCTCGGTTCGTTTTCCTTGTTTCAATTTTGATTTTACATTAACTCAAATATTGGGTAAGGCATAAAGTAACTGTAATGATTGCTTAATATAAACAGAAGAGAACATGTAATGTTTTACATGACATTCAGACGATTATTTTCTCAGTGTACAAAAAATATGTTCTCTACGCTGAGCCTCTGTTCCAACATTTCGATTTTCAACAACTATTATAGGAGAAAAGAATATATGTGAAGTTTCAGTGAAATGAAAGAGAGTTTGGGTAATTTGTTTAAGTTGAATAATGATAACAGGCAACTGATAACTTATGGGAAAGCAAACAGCTGATGGCACTGGTGAAGACGGTCAGCTGACAGCATAAAAGAGACGAGCAGTAGATGACACTCATGTACCAGCTGCGGGAAGTATAAGTCAGGTATTAGCCAGCCCCCCGTGTTTTAGTGTACGAGTATATAGACAAGAAAGGTGACCACCATGCACCTCATCTTACCTCTATTGTTGTGCCTGGTGGGGGTGAGCACCGTGCTAAGTAGAAGACGTAGAAGCAATGGCTACATGTACGCTCCCCAGCAGCTATCTGACGCCACACACCTTCTCCCGGCCCAATGGTTCACTCAGATCCTCGACCATTCCGAGCCTGCCGACACACGAACATGGCAACAGGTAATTCATAATTTTATTTCTGAAGTATGGTACTATGGCACCATAAGTAAATGAAACTGGTGGCTATAAGAACAGAGTTTTCGGATACCCTGCACGATCCTGGAAAGAATCACCAGTATATGGTGGGGCGTTGACGGGGTCAGAATGTGTGGCCAGCTTGAAGTAGTGACCAACTTGAAGGTGTGGCTAGCCTGAAGGTGTAGACGTTAGACAACACCAAGACAAGGTAATTAGCTATCTCTCTGTGGCTGACAGGTAACAGACAGATAAAGTAATTCTCTGTCTCTGAGGTAAGACACTACCTGTGGGATAGGATACTCAGGGTTGGCGGAGATAAACAGTGTCCAGGTGAGAGTCTCATCAGGTGAGCCAAGCGTCTCATATCTCTTCCACACCTGCTTCACCTCATACACCCCTTCACACTGGCTGTCTTATACTTTAGCTGTCTACCCCAGACTGGCTTTCTCCTTACCACTGGCTTTCTCCGTCACACAAGCTGTCTCCTTCACACTGCCTGTCTCCTTTGTATTTGATGTCTCCCTCACACTGGCTGTCTCCTTTACATTCACTGTCTCCCTCACAGTGGCTTTCTCGCTAATACTGGCTGTCTCCCTTTCATTGGCTGTCTTCTTAACACGGGCCTTCTCTCTCACCCTGGCTGTCTCCTTCACACTGGCTATTTCATTCACTCAGGTTCTCTCCCTCACTCTGACTGTCTCCCTTACACTTGCTGTCTCCCCCACACTGGCTTTCTCCCTCACACTGGTTGTCTCCTTCACACTGGCTGTCTCCTTCACACTGGCTGTCTCACCTAACACTGGCCCTCTGCCTAACGTGGTTGTCTCCTTCACACTGGCTGTCTCCATAACACAGGTGGTTTCCCTTACACTGGTTTTCTCTCTCACACTGGTTATCTCCTTCACACTGGCTGTTTCTTTCACACTGGCTATTTCCTCACAATAGTTGTTTCCCTCACACTGGCTGTCTCCCTCACATTGACTGCATCCTTCACACTGGCTTGTATTAGCCCCTGTCTAACAGACAGTAGTACTTAAATAAATATGGGTGATATACATTAGGTTTATATACGTAGATACATCATCCACGGTAATTTTCCATTAGCAGTGAGCTATCATGCACAGATCATGTGTTAGAGGTTTCCACTGGCAGGCGCTTCTTTAAGATGCTAGAGTCAGCTATTTGAAAGCTGGCTCTTTGCCAGCAGTCACTCAGTTCTCAACACGGATGGACATAGACACAAAATCTATTCTTGATAAGCTCCGTCCATCACTAACCCTCACAGCTCATAGTGTTAATTATGGTGATATCCAAGTTGACTGTGCATATTATATTTTTATAAATAAATGGAGAAAAGACCATTTGGGTTTTGCAAACTTAACCCAAAAGCGTTTGTGAATCTACAGTGAAGTTACCTCCCAGCAGTGATTCCAGATAACCATCAAACTGATATATTAAAGGTGGCAGCTCAAAGGACGAATTCATAACAAAAATCAGTGTTTTTATACCAAAACTTAAAAATTTGCTTTAACATTCTCCACGGTTGCACCTGGATATATCCTGTAGTGAGAGACGTTACATAATGAGTGATACACTTATTTGATGTCCCAGACGGCGTTTGAATTCTTATGTAAATATCATAAAAAAGTGAGTTACAAATAATTCACTTCTTTGTGGCAGCACTGTGGTCCAAGGTGGCAAATGACACCACACTCTTCTCACAGTCTCCAAGACGTGACTCAGTGAATTCTTCCACCTAGTGTGAGGAAACCCCCCAGTCCTGGGCACCCCCCAGTCTCCAGCTCATGTTGAGACTTGGTCAGCTTTCATGGACAACACCTGCGGTTCATGTACCCTGTGACCCGTGGTGAGACCCATCATATGACACCCAGTATAAGGGCGGGGATTTTCTTCTTCTCCCTTATATTCTTATTTCCTTCATTTGTTCTGTCTAATTATTTCATTTCAAGGTTACTTCATAACTTCAGTCCTTTGGTAACATGGCGAGGGTTAGGGCACATGGGTACTGTAATTCTGGTATCAAGTCATTGGACAAAATAAAGGTGAATACTGAGGGAAAATGATACCACTATTTATATGAAATTAAATTAGGTAAAAGATGTCATTAACATACAACTTCAAGGTTCAACTCCTTGGCCTTACTCATCTGCAATTCCACTTAGATACTCTTGCTTCTACAACATTACTGGTGGTACATTTCATTACATACAGCTACATGACAAACTTACATATGGTACCTTCACTAGAACTGTTGGTAGTACATATGGAAGATGCACTCACAACCCATAACACGTTATTACTGATACGAACAATTTTTATGGGTTCACTACCCAACATGGGATAATTATATTTCGGTTAATTATCTCCAACCATATATAACAAATACTGTAGACCATATCCCTCCTCCTTGTCACAGGCCTGGCATTTGACATTATTAGGGACCTGTCACACTTTGCCATAAACAGATAAAATGTACCGGGAACTTTTCCCCCACACACTCATCATTCTCTCACTTTATGTAACTTGACAGAACCTATGACCCTTCAGGCTTTTACGCCCTTAATGTACGAGTCATAAAGGCAAGTATGAACTTTTCATACTTCCCTGTTGGGCGCTGTAAACGCTTCTGCGCTTCACCTTGCACAGGATGTAAGGGGGTGCCCATTAAACTAGCCCCCTCTGGGGCAAATCTGAATCTGTAGACCATATAACTGTACGGAGTGTCCCAGGGTAGAACACTGGCGTCTCAACAAATGAAGATCGCTGTTATGGTCAGTTGTAGTCTGACACATGGCGAGAGTATTAGGTCTAGTTCCCAAGATGCGCACTGGAGCAGTTTAATCCTGCCGAATCAGCGACATCGGCCAATACAGCTAACTGTTAGGTAGCCACCGACCCCGGGCAGCTGGTGGGGTGTTCAAATAACCCACACACTGGACATGAGATAATTTGGATACGTCAAGGAAGGCTGAAGATGACTCAATCACAAACAATCTTTCTTCTAGCAACATCCAACGACATTTACGTTATAGTAATTCTTACACCGGGTAAATGACAATTTCACTGTTACAACATGAACACTGATATTCACAAAATTGACTAAGTTAAACTGAATGACTATGTCGGCGGGGAACACTCGCTCACATATCTGAGATAATTTGGAGACGTCAAGGAAGGGCTGTTTCTCCTTTGCGCCCAGGTTTATATATGGCATGCGTTGCCAAAGATGTCTACTCACACAAAGACAGAAATAACATTCAAATCAACTGCTACTCGTTCATAGATGACCCTCAGTTGACACGGGTCTGGCGAATTTCTTAAGTTGATTTACATAAACTAATTAGAGATTGAGCTTGCCAGAAAAAAGTGGAATATAAACGTTGACAACTGTTAGTACCCCAAATGGGCGGGACTTATGGACAAGGAGCCTTTGTGTATATACGTTGAGGTCTTGGAGAATATGGCTGGCACCTAAAGAGAGGGAAAACGCGTTTCTTCCAAGGGACAACTCACCAGTTATCCACATGTTTTGCGGGCGTGGAGTATAATATAAATCATCAGGTTTCAAACAGACCAGCAGTCATTGTGACCATGACACCAGTGTTACCCACCTCCAGTGTATCCAGTGCCCTTGGTTTTCGTCAGGCAGCAGATCAACATCTCCAAGGTCATTATATCCACCAACTTTAGTAACTCACAAGTCATTGGATGCCATCAAGGATCTTCACTTCATTCAACAAAGAGTGTCAGTGACCTGTATATCAGCTGTGTACTCCATTCCGCTGAACTCTACGGTTTTCAAGACCAGCTTTCAATCAATTCCCAGAATTCCTTGATTCTACAATCAAGTCTACATAAAATAGATATGACACAGACATACAGTAGACTTATATAAAAAAAAAACAGTAACATATTCTACAGCATAACATCACACGTCAGATGTCGTGATAGGCTAGTTTTTAACTTATAAGTGCCTTATTATACATATATATATATATGAGGCGTTGTCTTCTCCTTCACGATAAACAGGCAAACAAGGTTTTAAAAACATTATCTTGTATAGGGCCAGAGGATTCTGATCTACTTTGACCATTAATCCTAGCTAGTTCTATGTCTTTTTCTGCCTGCAACTTAGCTAATTTGAACTCTCTCTCTCTCTGTTACGTTCCTTTCTCTCTCTCTCTCTCTCTCTCTCTCTCTCTCTCTCTCTCTCTCTCTCTCTCTCTCGCTCTTGCGTTCCTCGCTCTTTCTTGCGCGCTCCTCTCTCTCTCCGCAGTCTGTTGGGTGATCACATACTGACCAACCTTTGCACCTGTCAGACCTAGGGCCACCGCTTGATCTATTAACTCCCCAAGCGGAATTTTATTAAAAGAAAGACTTCTGTCCTGACTAATTTTTCCTCTATTAAATCCTTCTGGTCCTTAGCTAAAAATATCTGTAACAACTTCTGAACGCCTTCTTTTCCTCCCCTCTTCCGTCCCAATAACTCTATAGCCAACTCTCCCCCTGAGAAAGCCAACCTCTTTGGCACCTTATTCTCCTCTAATTCCACCTTAAACGATTCCCACTCTACCCCTCCTACCTCTGCACCTCCTACTGAACTTATGCACTTTCCTATAATCTCCACTCGCAGGGTTGCCGGTGTGTTATCCAGGTTGGATGTGAGTAAGGCGCATGGACCGGACGGAATACCCCCTCGTGTTCTGAGGGAGTGTGCTGAAGCCCTGGCCCCTGTGCTTGCTCGCCTCTTTCGCCTTTGCCTCAAAACCAAAACTTTTCCTTCTTCTTGGAAGCATGCCTTGGTTCAGCCCATCCCGAAGAAGGGTAACCATTCTAATCCCTCTAACTATCGCCACATTGCCCTAACTTCATCCCTCTCTAAGATTTTCGAAACTATCTTGAACTTCCATTTTCTCTGTCACCTTGAACGCCTTTCTCTTTTGTCGGATCACCAGTATGGCTTTCGCCAGGCAAGATCTACTGGTGATCTGCTCTCCTAATGCACCCATCTTTGGTCATCCTCTCTTAGGGATTATGGGGAAACTTTTGTCGTGGCCCTCGACATCTCCAAAGCATTTGACAGGATATGGCACAAGTCTTTGCTATCTAAACTTCCCTCTTTTGGTTTCTCTCCCCCACTTTGTTCTCTCATCTCTAGCTTCCTTGAGAATCGATCCATGGCAGTTGTTGTCGAGGGATCGATTTCTCGCTCTTTCTCTACCAATAGTGGCGTCCCACAGGGTTCTGTTCTTTCACCAACTCTCTTTCTTCTTTTTATCAATGATTTACTTCACACTACAACTAATTCTATCCATTCTTACGCCGATAATTCTACTCTTCACTCTTCCTCACATTTTCCCCTTCCTCCTAACTCTCAAACTAGATCTGTTTCTAGAACTGATATCATTACTTCTATCAACGCGGATCTGTGCAGCATCTCTGAATGGGGAGATACAAACTTGGTTAAGTTCAATAGTAACAAAACTCAATATTTACCAATTACACTTTGTAAAGTAGACGATCTCCCACCAATTACATTTCAGGACGCTATCATCCCCCCAAATTCTGAAATAAATATGTTAGGCCTCACCATTTCCTCCAATATGTCCTGGAAATCACACATCCTTAGTATAACTAAAGCTGCCTCCCGAAAGTTGGGAATGCTGTACAGATGCCGCAGCTACTTCACTCCTGAGCAGTTGCTCCAAGTATATAAGGGATTCATTCGTCCTGACTTGGAGTACTGCTCTCATATCTGGGGTGGCTCTTCTTCTGTCCAACTATTAGATAGGGTGGAATCAAAGGCATTTCGTCATATTAACTCTACTCCTTTAGTTGACAATCTCTCTTCCCTTTCTCTTCGCCGCAATGTTGCTTCACTCTCTCTCTTTTACAGGTACTTTAACGGGCAATGTTCAGGGGATTTGGCATCCTGTGTACCGCCGGTAAGGCCGTGGGTTTGTAACACACGTCTTGCCCGCGGTGCCCACCATTTCTCTGTGGATATCTGTCACACGAGAATAACCCGTTATAGTACCTCCTTCTTTCCTCACACAGCCAAACTGTGGAATGCTTTGCCTTCTTCTGTGTTTCCATGCTCTTACAACCTGTCTCACTTTAAAAAGCTGGTTTTCCGGCATCTTCGTGGTGTAGATTAATACAGTATAACCTTTTTTTCTCTATTTTCAATTTCTTTCCGTTCTTTTTTTTCGCCCCCCAGGCTCCGTTGTGGGTCGTTTGACCTGTGCCCGGGTTGGCTAATTCCCGTAAAAAAAAAAAAAAATAACTAGACATAATGATACAAAAGGCCATGAGCCAAAGTGACAAATTAAACAAGTTACCCCGAAACTAGCCAAAAGTAACTACTTAGTGGCTCAATCAAACCATTAAAGGATTCGTTCCGGCTGGGGGAAACCTTGTTATATTACCTCAGGGAAAAAGAACCCCACTAGGTGAATCAACAACAACATGCTATGGCAGCATCCACAGTGCACCCCAACCAACACCAATTGACTTCCGTAGTACGATGGAGAGCAACAAAATTAGCACAACAGAAGGAAGGGATAAGCACCAAACAACACTTACTTCTGGGCCTCAGAAAGCAAGCAGCACGCACACGGCGACTTACAACAAACACTGGTAACGAATATTAACCCTCAGAAACCAAGGTTAGAGACTATCCTGGCAAGGTCGCCACTTGTTAAGGCTTGGACTGTGGGATATAAATCCTTGCCAGCCTAATCAGGATCTTATAAAAAAGGAAAGTCAAGAACCATGGGTTTCCAAGGGGTAACAAGCAACCGTTAGAGATTGACATCTCTACTACAAAAATAATTACAATAATTTAACTCTGACACCACTCATACAAATATTAAATAAAGAGCACTGGAGTCAAACAATTACTTAAAACAAAACAATCAATACAACAAAGTTCAGGTATTTCCTACGGCTGAAGGTGAATCTTTCTTCTAACCATCACGATGGAATGTTCTGGTAAAGAGGTGATCCCCTCTCAGGGGAAAGGTCCAGGGCAGCTTCGTCACTTGGCGCCGGCGTTGGTGGTCGATGTCTTGCCACACAGGAGAGACGCCAGAGCACGAACGGTGGATAGGGCGCGGAGGAAGTGGCGATCACGTGGCAGCCGCGGCAGTAGCTGGAGTAGGTGACCAGAGTTGACAGCCGAATAGTGAAGGACTTGGGAATCAGCCCACGATCCACAGGAACCTAACAAGAGTACACAACCAGAGTTGGAATCGAACAGCTGGGTGAAGTAGCAGCTGTGGTACTGGCTGGATAGTGTCTGGTGTGCAACAAGGCAGCAGCCACCTTCTCATCTCCGTCTACCCCCCTAGTGGGGCCGCGAACAAGCAAACAAGTGGCGGTCAACCATCCCGCTCGTTACAGCCTTTACACACAGTGCTAGCTACTAAGTTGCGAATTCGTATTCAGGGACAAGTTGTTGGAGCTTCCAATAACTTGATGACATAAACCATTGACTCTTCAGGCTTCTATGCCCTTGACTCTTCAGGCTTCTACGCCCTTAACTCATGAGACATAAAGGCAAGCATGAACTTTGCATGCTTCCCTGATGGGCACTGTAAACGCTTCTGCACTTCACCTTACACAAGGATGTAGGGGAGTGCCCAATAAAAAAAAAAAAAAAAAAGTGCTAGCTACTGGTGCTGGCATTGACACTGAACCACAAGTAGATTTACAAGGAACACAGATGCATTCAAAGCGACACACTTTAATTGGGAGTAGTGAACAATTTATTGATCAATCATTTGACAATTTACACCGTAGATCCCTTAGGTCTGCTGGTTCATATGACACAACACCTTATTGCGGGCAAGTTTCCTCTTATCCTACAGAGAAACACAGTGTGTCAAAGTTTCTTCCCTTACATCCTCATCCACTAAGTTATCTAACAACTCACCAACCATGGTTATAGCTAGTTCAGGCATGTCATCTAACAATTCTAACAATGTTCAGGTACCAAGCAGTGGGCTCATTCGCGAATTCACAGCGGAAGATGATTATTGTGTAACTACGTTTTTACGGCCATGTGAGGATGTAATGTAGAATATTTCTATCACAGGAAATGAGAATCGCAAGGTTTTTGTCAGCGGTCAAGTAAAGGAAGGTAGTTTCACTAGTGAACATTTGGATGTTAGTGGTCTGGCGGATCCTTCATATACTGAGTTTAAAAAGACTTTAATTGGTCTTTTTTGAGATAAGAGCAATAGAAGGTCACCTGAATTTGATTTTTAGATGGATTGGTCGTCTTCCTAGTATGGTTCGAGTAGTGTCTTCATAGCAGGTGATGTCTGTCAAGACATGGATAGTGATGACAAGATGACATTAGTTAATTTGCTAAATTAATTGAATTTGCTACTTTTCTATTGACGATTCGAGACCCTGCGTATACTCAAGCAAAAACAGATGCCTATACTTATAAGGATACGATTGTTGCTTCCTCACGGAAAATCGCAATTAAGACACCTCGTATTCCCCAAGCCAGGACGGTAACACCTGTAGCCCGGCTCAACAAAGAGTTTCCAAGAACTCTGGCACAAAAGTAAAACAACCTTCAGTATGTAAACGCTGCAACAAGAAAGGTCATACAATTGACTTTTGTTACCAACTCCAGCAAAGTGGTGTCAAACTCAAACCCCACACAACCCCTAACACAAAACCACGACCACCCGAGTCATATTCAGCAGATGCTTAGACCAAGTCTGCTATAGAACCAGCAGCTGATATGTGGTGTGTATCATCAGTCTGCCTCCCATAATTCCGAAGACTGTCATTTTCTCCAACAATGTCGGGATATAGGGCATGAGTTACCCCAGGTAATACAACAGCGGACATCGCGTCGTTGCTATCATAAGAAGTCGGGGGAAGATGAGTGCCTTTCTCAGAAAGACGTAGGATAGGTACACCAGTACCAACGCACAGCAGCACTTCCGTTGCAGCCTCGTTATTAGCGGCGCTGAACAAAGTGGAAGTGTTGTCTGTTCCGGCGAGGGTTGGTGTAATCAAACTTGCACTAGATATTGATACGGGTGGGTGTTGAAATGTACTCTCATTAGCGTCCCATTAAGAACTACAAAGACGATCCCCTCACCGAGATTCTAAAATTAAACCTACTGACACCTATCCATCAGGAGTTTCCGGTACCCAGCTGGAATATTACTAGAATGGTGACATTGCCATTTCTAGATGTGGTAAATCTTTTCTTGCAGAGTTTTATACAGTCAAGGATTTTAACTTACCAGCTAATGGATTAATAGGTCTTCCAACTCTTAAACACAACATGATAGATGTCCAGCCGAGCAAACATACTATCACTGTTAGTGGTGTACCTATCGCGCCATGCACAAATCTGTACCATTGCTCTCCGCAAGGGTAAATGTTTTGTCCAGCTCTCCTACTGTATTACAAGGAAGATGGATACCGAGTCCAAGTGAGTCTCAGACCCCACAGACTCATTTACCCAACTTGATTATAGCAGCAATAGTTGGACGGCCGTACCTGCAGTCTTAACAGGTACTCTCCATTTTCAGAATAAGGAAATAACCAGGGCCACTGCTCGCCTACCTGACGTTTACACAGAAAATGTGCAGAGTTAAGGGACTATCAAGTGAATCTACATAAAGTAGGATTCGTCCTGGTGAATTAACAGATGTCCTCGCTCTCAACAGAACAGGCGCTCCCAGAATATTGAAAGAGTGATGTTATTTGTGTGATTTTTCTGGTTTATCATAATAATGTTGCTCAACAGCCTATGCAATTCCCAATTGGTAGTGTTTCACATTTTGTTACATAAACGAGACAGGAGAAGATAGATCAAATAGCATCACATGTTAAGGTAATTGATCACCCTCAAGGCAAGACTAGGCCCCTAGAGTTGCTTGCCGACTACAGAAACTTTGTAGCCTTACCAGGGGAACAGCTAGGGCAGACAGGTTTAATTTCGCATCATATATCTTTGAAATCGGACACAAACCCGATTTACATATCAGCTTATAGATTACCAAATAGCCAGCGAGCTGTCGTATAAGATATAGTTCAAGATAAGTTAGAGCAGGAAGTTATCACACATTCAAAGTCTCCTTTCAATAGCCCTCTGTTTTTAGTCTCTAAGAAGGATGGAGGTCGGCGCCCGGTAATTGATTTTCGGTGCATCAACGAAAATACTATCCTGGATAGGTATTCAATGCCTGTCCTGAGGGATATTTTGCAATCTTTAGGCAAGGATAATGCTGTGTTTAGCAACCTTGATTTGCTTAGCGGATATTGGCAAATTCCTTTGACGAGAAATCTTGTGAGATTATTGCTTTTAGTACTCCTTTGGGCCATTTTGAATTTTTACGGATACCATTCGGTCTCCAAAATGCCCCACTGACTTTTCAAAGGATGAACAACACTTTGTTTGCTGGTTTAATAGGTACCACAGTATGTGCCTATTTAGATGATCTCATCGTAGTCAGTAAGGATGTTGACAGTAAAATTGCCAAACTCCATGAAGTTTTCCAAAAACTTTCTACAGCAGGTCTCAAAGTCAAGCTTTCTAAATGTGAATTTTTAAAATCCAGAATACAATTCCTTGGTTTTGTAGTTCACGTTGACGGCATTCATACAGTTGATGACAAAGTTAAAGATGTTGCCCAGTTCCCACGTTCTACGACCGTTGATAAGGCGCGTAGTTTCCTTGGTTTATCTGGTTTTTATCGTTCATTTATTAAAGGCTTTGTGACGTTAGCTTCACCCTTAACTAAGCTACTTAGGAAGGATGCAACTTTTGTATGGAATGCTGAACAAGAGAATAGTTTTATTGCATTGAAGAAAGCACTTACCACTGCACCTGTTTTAGCATTTCTTGACTACACTCAACCATTTACTCTGTGCACCGACGCCTCATGACAAGGAATCGGCGATGTACTTATGCAACTTGACATACGAGGAAAATTTAGAGTACTTGCTTTCGCCAGTCGTAAGCTTAATGATGCCGAAACACTGAAGAAGTTAAAAAACTTCATTTTTGGTTATCCAATGACTGTCCATACGGATCATGTGGCAGTGACAGAGCTGTTCCACGGCAAAAATCTTTCAGGCAGACTAGCACGCTGGTATCTGACCATTCAAGAATTCGCCCCCGTGATCAAGTATTTACCGGGACGAGCGAAGGTGGTCGCTGACGCTTTATCCAGAAACATAGCACCAGTGATGCCTGTATCTTCGTTCACTCTCTCGCAATTAAGGGGATGAACAACGACTGGATCCATTGTGGTCTGCAGTCATTTTTGCTCTAGTGTCGGGGGAAGAGGCCAATCTTCCAAAGTTACCTCTTCCGTTCAGTCAATTTGAACTACGACAATGCATACTCCATCTCTCCAAACAGACAGCTCAGGGTATTGTTACGCAAATTGTCGTACCTGATACACTTCGGGTAACGGTATTAACGTTGTACGACGATGTTCCTCAAGCAGGTCACCCCGGACGTGACAAATGCCTTGCGGAAATCAGAAAAAAAAAATTGGGGGAATACTATGAAAAGAGACATAGAGCAACACAGTATTTAGTGTTTATCGTGTGCTCAGCATAAGGGTACACTTTGCCACTGGCTCCAATTCTACAATATCCTACACCAGAACGTCCGTTTGACACAGTCGCCAATGACTTGTTACAACTTCCGATGAGTCACCAAGGATCCTAGTACGTACTAGTGTGTGTGGATCATTTTTCTAGATTTGTGATTTTAGTCCCACTGAAGGATAAATCAGCAGGATCTATGGCTCATGCCCTAGTTATGCTTCTCATATGTTGTTTTACTACTCCCAAGGTTCTTCTTTCTGACAACGGATTAGAGTTCATGAATCAACTTTTAGCACAAGTATGTCGACAATACGGCATCCAACATAGTTTAACCACAGCTTATCATCCACAGGCAAATGGCCTCGTTGAAAGAACCAATCGTAAAATCCTAGAGATTCTTCGTCCAATAGTGACTCAAATGCACAATGCATGGGAGGATTGGTTACCTCAAGTCGCAGCCTCTATTAGCTCCACGGGCAAATCACCCTACTATATTGTTTATGGCATAGACAAACGTCTGCCCTATGATGTACTTTCAGGCAAACTTTGCCTTGTTTACAATGTGGATGATTTTGCTACCAAGCAAATCAGCGTCTTCACAGATATTCATGGCCTAGTACAGAGACATTTAGCAGCGTCTCGTGCTGAAATTATTTATAAGCAACATAAACAGGCTTTGCCTATATCACTAGAAATAGGCGATACTGTTATGGTGAGATAACCTGAACGGAACTCCAAACTTTTGCCCAAATTTCCCGGACTATTCCGCATTATCGCCAAAGAAGTGAGCAACAAATTCAAAATTTTGAACCCAAATTCACAAACTTCAGACGTAGTACTTGCGGACAGACTTAAAAGGGCCCACCTAGATTTACCTCCTAGGAGTGCTAACGATGTCCCAGACACAACTGTTCAAACCGCAAACACATCAAGTACACAAAGTGTAGCTAATGATTATCGTTTGAAAGTACGTTCTGCGAAATAATAGTAAGACGAATCCACCTTTTCTAGAATGGCTTGGGTTGTCGTAATACTGCTTCTACTCCTTTGTGGCACCACCGTGTCGACGGACGTATCCACAGAAGTCCTGACACCAGGTGCCTCAGCCGCACTTTTGGAACGTGACCATAAAGCCATAAAGTATGAGCTGCACGGTTTACTAAATATTCCGCGCCAGATGGAGTCTATTGATGCTCCCCTCCAGACAGTTATGGGAACCCTCAAACTCTACGTCAACGTTCTAACATTTCTACCATGGTAACACAAACTTTAAATCTTCAGCTACTTCATATCAAGACACTTCATAAGAATATCGTCGTAGCTCGACGCTCTATTCCATCATCTTATGATGACATTGCTAAGAAGGCGCGTTCTCAAATATGACGAAAACGAGGATTATTTAATTTTGTTGGTTTCATTTATATATTTCTTTAATCAAAAGTTAACATTATTATTTCTGATTATAACCATTTATCTAGGATTGCTTATAATTTGATGAATTCAGTGCCTACACTGGAATAGCTATTTTTTTTCTTCTGAGTATTTGCATGCAGCGGAAAGTTCTGCTCAAGCTTTATCAACTAACAAGGCCAATCTAATTGCAAGTGTAGTTGATGCAGGGTTAGGACGCGTGGATGCACAGCTTGTGCCTGTACATACTCATCTTGAAGCATTACAAATAGCCAAGACGAGTTACCACTTAACTCCTATTTTTGCAGATCAAGAGATGGAATATTATCCTCTACTAGAGTCAACTCTCACACACAATGCTATACTTATCCACCTACCCATGCTAGCTCAACGCAAATTTAATGCATGGCATTTAGCACCTTTCCCATTGTATTCTAATGACACACTGTTTACTCTGGATAAACCAACTGAAATTTTACTAATAGATGATGACTACACATTGTTTGCAGTGGATGATCCCTAGGGTGTTGTCACGGTGTAAATCGTCATACTTAAACTTACACGTATGTCCAGCCTATGCATTCGCATTTATTCCTGCTGCAGAAGGAATATGTGAATTGGCGATCATACAGACTAACGTTCGCACAGCGCTCAAGCAATGTAACTATACATCAATTTATAAGAAAAATGTGTTTCATGCCTATCTACATAATGTGCAATATTTTTCTTTTTTTTCTTTCCTGAAGAAACTAGTGTAATTTTACGGTGCCAGGATGGTGGTAAATTGTAAGAGGATATTATAAGGTTCCGGACTATTACGAAATCATCTATAGTTCGTTGAAAACCTTGCCTTCCCATCATCATTTTGCATTGAATTTAAATCTAACTTCCGATATGATTCCTTTGTTTCCGGCTCCTAATATGACCTTTAGTGAGTTCAATATAGTTTCAGGCAAATTATAGTTTATTTCTTATCTGAAGGAGTCACATTTTGCCAATTTTGAGGATAACCTGCCATTTTATTTTTCACGGGGATTTGCTATACCTAGTTTAACGGTTCCCACCGTTGTATTAATATTGGCAGTGATATTATTGTTTTGTTATTATAAATCAATATCATCCAAATTTACCATTGTACATAATATACTCTCCCGTAAGGCACTTCAGACTAGGTCTCAAGTAGCTGCTCAACGCCAGGTTGCAGCTTCCTCAGTTTAGTGTCTACACACATTTGCATGTAACATGGGTAGGTATATACAGCATATAGGGTTTTTCTGAGAGTTTAGTTAATTCCTCATGGAGCTCTGAAGGTGGTGACTGAACAATACACTGTATTAACCCCTGTCTAAGAGACAGTAGTACTTAAATAAATGTTAGTGATATACATTTGGTTTATGTAGATACATAACCGACGGTAATTTTCCATGAGCAGTGAGCTATCATGCACAGATCATGTGTTAGATATTTCTACTGGCTGTTTGAAAGCCGGCTCTATGCTAGTTGTCACTCAGTTCCCAACACGGATGGACATAGACACAAAATCTCTTCTTGATAAGCTCCGTCCATCACTAACCCTCACAGCTCATAGTGTTGATTACGGTGATATCCTAGTTGACTGTGCATATTCTATTTTTATAAATACATGGATAAAAGACCATTTGGGTTTTCCAAACTTAACCCATAAGCTTTTGTGAATGTACAGTGAAGTTACCCCCCAGCAGTAATTCCAGGTAACCATCAAACTGATACAGGCTGTATCCTTCACTCTGGTTGTTTCCTTCACACTGGCTCTCTCCATCTTACTGGTTGTCTCCTTCACACTGGCTGTTTCCCTCACACTCGTTGTCTCCCTCACACTGATTGTTTCCTCCACACTAGCTCTGTCCATAACACAGGCTGTCTCCATCACATTGGTTTTTGTCTCACATTGGTTGTCTCTTTCACACTGGCTGTTTCCCTCAGACTGCCTGTCTCCCTCACACTGGTTGTTTCCCTCAGACTGCCTGTCTCCCTCACACTGGCTGTTTCCCTCAGACTGCCTGTCTCCCTCACACTGGTTGTCTCCCTCACACAACTTGTCTCCTTCACACTGACTGTTCCCGCACACTGGCTATCTCTCTCAAACGGGTTGTCTCCCCCATGTAACAGTGCCTTTGCTTTATATAAATATTCACCCAATTCAATAGCTCCAAGTTATTCACCAAGTTATTCACCATGTTATTCATGACTCTAAATAACTTGGCTTGCACCTCGCTTAAAGGTTGAGCCAGGGTCAGGTGGTTCAGTAAGCACTGCTCCCTCTCTACCACACGTCGTGGCGTGACCACCCAAGGGAACAGACGTACCCATAGGTGCTCTTGACTTTCCGATCGTCCCACACAGGTCCCCTCAGCCGGCAGGTTTTGCCAGTATGGGGGGTCGACATGAACGTCCCAGAAGAGGCTCTCTCATAGACGCAGACGCAGACATCTCTGATACTGATGCCATTACCAACTCGCCTGGTCATACTGAATCCAACACCCTTCAAGAGTCAGACCCCAGTGATTATGACAGTGACGGTAATTTTTCTATGGGAAACGCTAGCCACAATGGAAATACCAATGCCATGGACCCTATCACCCTGCCCTCTGCCAAACAAACAAGTAAGCTGAATCTCCACTTCCCCAAGGACTCTCTAAAAACTGTAGAGGAACGCTTTAATTGGATGATGAAGTACTGCAGACAGCACGGTTTCAGCATTGAATTCCGACAGGGTAAGAACCGGAACTTTATCAATTGTCAGACTTCTGAGGCCTATGAAACACTTAGTACTCTTGGCTTTGAAGGGGTCGTCCTGCTGCCCCCACCGCAGACGCGGATGAATGTTGCCACATCCTAGTGAAACGTTTCCCCTTATACGCTGACATCGAAGATGCGCGTGACTTTAACTCTAGTATACTGAGTATACGTCGCCATTACCGGGGGAGAGTTCCACAACCTGCTGTCATTGTCAAGTGGAAGGGTAGGGAGTGCCCAACCACTGTGAATGCCCACCCACTCTTACCCCCACTGTATGCAGAAGCCTAGCATCCTGAGCCTGCATTTTGTGTTGTCTGTTCTCATTGGGGTCACAACTTCACTGCCTGCTGTCGTCGTGATCGGCCGAGATGTCGCTTCTGTTCACGTAACCACAACTCCGCCGCCTGTGCCCAGAAAATCAAAGACCACCTTAATAGTGGTGGGGTGGGCTATGTAATTAATCCCAGATGTTGTAACTGTGGCGGCCGGCACAATGCTGACTCACGGCAATGCCCCAATCGCCCGTCTGTCCCAGGGGAAAAGCCTCCCCGAAGGCCAAGTCTACCACAACGCCCCCCCCAGTCTTCCGGGCCACACCCCCCTGTGTACCCTGTGTCTCCAGCAATGCCTTCTTCAACAACACCTGCCTCTGCCTGGCCTCATCTGGCTACAACACAGCAGTCCCGGCCGTCTCCTAACTCAACTACTACTGGGCCTCCTCCTCGTCTCTACTCTGAGGCTGTCAGGCCTTGCGCTCCCACCGGTGCCCCCCCACAACCCCCCGCCAGTGACATGACACAGATCATATCCCTCTTCCAAGAATTTACCAACCGTATTGAAAAACTCTTCGCTACACTCTGTACCACCATCTCCCACCTACTCCTGCCCTCTGTTGCCACCCAGTCACTCCTCTCTTCTGGTTTGACACAAGCTGTTGGTCCCCCTGTGAGCCCCCCCTGCTCACGGCCGACTCCACCGCCGGCGGCCTTCACTACTGGTGTAGCGCCTACCGGGCCTGCCCTGGTGTGTCCTGCTGCCCCCGTGCAAAGTCCTGCCCCATCCTCACAACACTTGGTGCCTCAACCTGTCCTCCACCCACCCGTGTCTGAGCTGTCTCCACCAGGGCTATCTGGACCTGAGGACACCACCCCCGGCTACCTGTACCCCACCGACATGTCGACGAACACACCATCACAATAACACTAAAAGGTGTGTCCCTCAATCTTGTCAATGCCTATGTGCCTCCCCCCACCCCTACTGTACCTGCCCCACCACACCATATCACCTCCACCCCACTGTACTTCGCCACGCCTAGTACATTGGTAACCCTGAGCCTGGCCGCACTGTTTGTAAACTTTGTGGTCAACAGACTCTCACATCCTCCGTCACCACATCCTCATTTGCCCTATGACCTCCCCCTACAGGGGTGGCACCTCTTCCCTCCCTGACCAGATATCCCTCCTCCTAGTGATAGGCCTGGCACTTGACATTATTAGGGACCTGCCACACTTTGCCATAAACAGATAAATTGTACCGGGAATTTTCCCCCCACACACTCATCATTGTCACTTTATGTAACTTGCTGACAAAACCCATGACCCTTCAGGCCTTTTACGCCCTTAATGCATGAGTCATAAAGGCAAGCATGAACTCCGCATGCTTCCCAGTTGGGCACTGTAAACGCTTCTGCGCTTTACCTTGCACAGGATGTAAGGGGGTGCCCAATAAACTAGCCCCCTCCGGGGCAATCTGTAAAAAATCTCTCTACCACATTCTCTCACGGCCCAGAG
Organism: Homarus americanus; assembly: GCF_018991925.1. Classification (NCBI taxonomy): domain Eukaryota; kingdom Metazoa; phylum Arthropoda; class Malacostraca; order Decapoda; family Nephropidae; genus Homarus; species Homarus americanus. The sequence goes on along the minus strand of NW_024744839.1, from coordinate 12,297,429 downwards.
AGGATCAGTCCACTCCATCTTTCTAACCAGGGAAGTTCACACTTAATTTAAGTATCATCTCAAAGTGTTAATCATAACATTTCCCTGGAGAAAATCACAATTTATTCTCTCAGATTATATCTGTGTATATACCTGCTACTTGATAAAGAGAAAATGCAAAGAAGTGTTTGCACCAAATCCTGTCACTCAAGAATTCCAGAACTTAATTAAAACAACTAGTGTGATACCAAAACAGCTATCACACTTGGTGAGACGAATACTATAAATTAGTGCAGTACTCAAAAAATAATAATTATTGATGAGGCAAGTGACACATGTGGCACTCTAAGTGAATCATCATCAAACAAAGCATTTTCAAGGGAAATAAGTGGATAGTGGCTATAAACACTGCAAAACGTGGATACAAAAAATCCAGTGGTAACAAAAGCAATATAAATAATTGCTGACATAGCAGTCAAAGCCCCCAGCACCAGCTCACAGCTCATGATGACCCGATTGAGTCGACAATAACCGAGCCTACCCGGGTGTTGTCTTAGTGTCCCAGCCAGCTAACGGCCAGCCAACCAGACACAGCAAGAGTCAATCTCTCAATTGTTATTCGTACATCACAAAGGAAAACATCCTCACCCTCTTTCATGATGCACCCTAAGCTGAGCATCCAGAGCGAGACAGAGGTCTAATAGAAATTAGACGAAAATATTATTGGCTAAACTATGAGGACCGGCTTCGAGTATCACATCACTAATTGTTTATCTTGTGCAAAACACAAAGGAAAAAAGATGGATTCCACTTCAATCTTAGACTACTCAACGCCTGAACGTCCATGGGATAGAGTTGCGATCAATTTATTGCAGCTACCAAAATGCCACCAAGGCTCTATTTACTTACTTACTGTATATGCGTTGACTACTTCTCCAGATTTGTGGTATTAGCACCAATGCAAAATAAGTGCTGAATCAGTGGCTCATGCGTTAGTCAATCATCTTATGTGTCCTTTTTCTACACCTAGAGTGATACTCTTAGATAACGGGCCAGAATTTAAGAATCAACTCTTAAAGGCAATATGTCAACAATATGACATCACACAAACTTTCACAACCGATGCACAGTTCCTGGGAGGACTGGCTTCCACAAGTAGCAGCATCCATCCTTGGATCTATCAATAGCTTTACAGGCAAATCGTCATACTACATAATTTACGTTACTGATAAACGCTTGCCCCATGATCTAGTAACAGAAGCCCCACAACCTATGTACAACATGGATGACTATGCCAAGAAGCAAATTTATGTTTTCACAAGCATCCCTGGGAAAGTATGAAAATATTTAGCGGCCTCACGTGCTGAAATGATCTGTAAAGAACATAAAAATGCTAAGCCTGTAACTCTAGAAATAGGAGAAGCAGTAAAGATAGAAAGATAGAAGGGCCGGAACACATATCAAAACTTTTGCCTACATTCACAAGTCCATACCTGATTAAAGAGAAAGAACATGGAAACAAATTTCATATAGTAGTTGAGCCAACGATAAACGTTACAGACATAGTACTGTACATGTAGAAAGATTGAAAAAATCAGCAGAGACTTAATTAATAACAACCTACTTCTACTACGACAGTTGCTCAACACGACACAACAAGAGACAATATGAATCGTGAAAAATTGAGATCAGCAAACAAGAATCATTTAATTATCCTCACCCCTTTCAGGCATGGCATGGATATCGTTACTCCTGCTGGCATGGAGCGCGCTAGCAACAGTCGCATCCCCAGCAGACATAAACAAACCTGCAGCTTTACTTGCCCCACTGGGCAAACTACTTGTAGTGGAAGACGCCGTAACTGTCAGGTACCAGCTCCATGGTGATTA
>NW_024744839.1:12261894-12295461 GCF_018991925.1 Homarus americanus | reverse complement strand
CTGCCAGTCTTCTCTCTGTGCTTTGACAAATGCCAGTTCGATCACAGGAATCTTCAGTTCACGCTTGCAAATACAGGAGATGTGGGCCTCAGATTTACAGTCACGATCGCATCCAAACTCAGGACAGAGAACAATTGGGCACTTGCAAGTAATTATGTCAAATAACTGGTCCAGTTGCTTGGCAAAGCTGTCCTTAACTGCAAGTTTTCCTCTCCCAAGAGAGATATCTCTTGCCTTTTCCCAACTGGCTAGCAGTCTCTCACTAATCTTCTTTTGACTTGTTATGACTGGAGGCTTGAACTGAGCGTTAGCCAGAGTGTACTGTGCCAAGACAGCTGGTCATATCACTGGCAATGTCTTTGTTGTGTAAGTTCTTTGGTTCTTTTCACTGGTTGCCTGAAGTTAAAACACACGTATCTCAAAGCATCTCTCAATGTAGAGGTAACTCCGGCTTCAGGAGCTCTCTCCCAGACCCAAGATAGTGACTGAGATGGCTGGATTTTGGGTTCCTCGTCTGGCACAAGCAGCCATCGCAAATATTATCAACTTATAAATGCATCAGAATCTGAAACAGAAAAAAAAATGTTGTTGGTTGGGTTGTTAAGAGGAGTAAGTCAGAAAAGCAATGTTCACTATTTAATTGTAATGCACTAATGCAGCTGTACGTTAGATTTTCGATAAATTTCACGCTAAAATTTACCTAGCAAAAGGTTGCAAAATATTGAAACTGAAATTATTTTCTGTTTATATACACTAAAATCTACCAAAAAAGTGATGGGCCATTAGTTTTAGCTGATCTTCCCTCCTATGACACACCCTAGTGCGCATACCAGTGCACCTGAGGTCAATAGCTGTCCACATTGAAACAGCTATGCACCATTGCACACCCTGCAAGATCTGAAACAATAGTCTACCATCTTTAGAACCTTTCAACAAACCATTTCACTTCATAACACCGATATAAAGGGTCTCCTCAAGCGTGTAAAGAACTTGGAGGGAAAGCTACCTACGTCTTCTGAAGACATCTGGAAGAATGTTCTTTCTCATCGGCGTCAAAAACGTGGTCTATTTAATTTTGTTGGGTTAATTAATAACACCCTGTTTGGTACGGCAACCGCCGAAGACGTACTATCTTGCACAAAAGTCGTGTCCACTACCCAGCCACAGTGAGGTTTCGAATAGCCTTGAGTCTGAAGTTTCGAAACAGCTGGGCGAAATGTTATGGTCTGCCAAAAGTTGTTGCCCACTGTAGTGTGTGTGTGGGAGGGGGGGGGGAGGTGGAGTAGAGGAGGTGGGGGCTGGATGAAAGGCAGGTTTATTTATTATTTATACCACCATAATTTCAAGCTGCCTTTTTAACTACGTTTTCTCTTACAGCTGTTTCTTTATGGTTACGAATTCATGGAACAGGTGCAGTGTCCTGGGTTCTTATTGCCGCTCAGGTCACAATGATACTTTAAAGAATGGAATATATTGAGGATAAAAGTGAAATATGCAAGGATCAACTAGTTTTACTCAGCGACCACGTCACAATTTTGTTGTTATTCCGACAAAGAGATTATGGTAATATTTGTTGATATTCCACCCATCCTTTGCTTAATAAATATTTGTGATAATATGCAATATTATATAATTATATATTTATGTTAAAAAGAGTGGAGTGAAAAAGTTATCAGTATTGCAAAATGGTATTCAGACTTAATCTAGTTCCAATTCTTCCAAGTTCCAGTGTTTAAACACCCCACCACAATATGCAAGCTTTATATTTTGGAGTGTGCTCAGTTACCGTTAATATTGTATGCTGAACATCATGAGCATTTCAATGATGGTAGCAATTGTAACTATATAATTATATTGTGTTATAAGACAACACATTCCACGACGTGTCATACAGATCATTGTATACCACACAATACATAATTTGTGGCTGATAAGTTAGTTTGTTATGAATTTTCATGCTATATAGTTTAAGACATCTTCAAGGACATGGATTTAAGATAACACTGTAGGTGACTTAATATATAATAATTGTATTTACAAACAATACTAAAATCCAAACAATACACAAATACACACATCTTAGTATTTGATCTAGCCACCCATTGCATTCAGGACTTCATCAAAGCGATTAGGGATGGAGTCGACCAGCTTCAGGCACACCCGGTGTCGTCGACGTATACTCTCCCACACGTCATAAGCTGTGGCCTCTATTGCTGCTCAGGTTCGCTGCTCCCCAATATCCCAATCACGTTTCATCATGGCTCAAATATGTTCAATCGGATTAATATCACATCCTAGTGTTAGCCAGTCGATGACCTCAATTTCAGGGTGATCCTGGAGGTAGTCCTTCACTATGTTGCTGGTATGAAGGGGACTGTTGTCATGAACCAGCCTGATAGTGTGGGGGGCTGGAACTGCCATAGCCCGGACTGTAGGAATTAGCACTTGCTCCAGGATGTCTACATACTGCTCACCAGTGACCTGAACACCGTTTCATTGGTAAATATAATGGTTCTCCAGTATTCTTCTCTATGTGGAAGGTGTTCCAATGTAAAGCCAAGTCGACACTCCTTGTGAGTAGGTGTTAGCCACCCTTTGTGAGCTGGATTATGGCAGTTGGTCCCGGCTTCATGAAGTCGGCGTCTCGTCGTCATGTGGTGGCCGTTGAGGCCCAGATTTATTGTATGATCCACTGATGTTTGCATTGGATATGCCGTTGCAGCTGCCACGATCATGGCATCCATCATATCTGATTGCCCCAGTTCTCCCACAACCCGATGATTTGGTCTCGCTCAGCAATCACTGCCGACAGATTTGCTCGTCCTGCAGGCATATCTGAAATGGCAGGGAATATCTTGTGGTAACTGATGCAGGCTTTTATATACTAGAGAGTAAATTAATATTATTAGTAACACCTAGGTTAAATATTGGCTATTCTGACATAACGTTTTTGGTAGTATCTTTTTTGGATCAACTGCCTAAGAAACCTTCCTATTTCATGTATTCATAGTGAACTGCACTTGGATCCTCCCCCCCCAAACCTCCACCACCACCCTTGCGACTGTAGAGTGAACATTCGCCGATAATCATCATCATCATCAAGATTTAGTTTAACCAGACCACTGACACCCATTTGAGTCTCTCCTAGGGCTGGCCAGAGGGATTAATTAACATATATTTGTGTTTCTATAATTTAGTGTTATATTGTTTGGAGGAGATTACAGTATTTCAAAAAGGTCAAAACTGAACTTAGCGAAAATTTGGGGGCTCTGCTAAAATATCTTACATTGTAGGGTTAGTGAACCACATTGTTCGATACCGATTATATATAGGGCATTCAATGAGAATATATTGGACTGTTATTTGTGTTCGGCAGTTGGAGCATATAGGTGGGGCTCCATTAGGGGAAGACATGAGTTGGCCATGCATCAATCGCGTATGCCCTGAAAGTTACTAGTGTGCCCTGAAGAATGCAGTGATGGCTAGGGAAACACTGTGTAACACTGAAGTCCGTTTATTATGGATGAGAGAAAACAAGTGGTGACTCGCGTGTGCCATGCACGGCTCACACAGTCAGACTGAAGCTGCCTTGCCATATGGCAGCCTCGGGGCAATGTTGCCACATAACACGTGCAGTGTTGCCATGTGATTATATATATAAATGCTACTCGGCACAGTAGCTTATGTACAGGGTTGCTACTCGGCACAGTAGCTTAGATACATAACCTACATCTCCCTCCCCCCTCACGCTCATAGTCTTTGTCTTGAGCGGACTTCTTGGTCCTAAGTCGCTCCGAGCGTCGAGGTGCACTGTGGGGCGGATCCTCGTGAGATGTAGGGGACTCGTCCTCGGTCAGGGGGCCAGCAGCAGGGGGTGGGACTGGCCGGAGGAAGCGGCGGTTCCTCCACCAGACACGGCCGCTCAGCATCCTGACCTTGTAGTCCCGCGACCCGCCGACGCCCATCACTATGCCCACCTTGTCCCAACGTGTCGTCGTCGGGTCCTGGACGCGGGCAAGGGCACCAATCTCCAGTGGCTGAAGAGGGCGGGCACGGTCGTCATACCGAGCCTTGGCGTCCTGGGCACGTGAAGCGGCGCGGCGGTCGCAGCTCTCGGCTCTGGTCTGCCACTCCTTCGCAAAGGCCTTGGCGTGTGCAGGAACGCAAGAGCGGAGAGGGTGACCATACAGGATCTGGGCAGGGGAGCGTCCTGTGTGGGTGGGAGTATTACGTAACTCCAGGAGTCCTTTGTCAAACGCCTCACAGTCTATGTTGCCTGAAGGGGCCACCTTGAGGATGAGGTGCTTGACTGTCTTGACTGCAGCCTCAGCATGGCCGTTTGACTGTGGGTAGTGGGGTGTTGACACGATGTGGCGGACTCCCCAACGCTCCAGGAATCCTGTGAAGTCCCGGCTGGTGAACTGTGGCCCACCGTCCGTCCGCAGACGTACGGGGACGCCCAGGTCACGAAAGAGGTGCCGGAAGTGGCGAATGGTGGCCGCGGACGTCGTGTCCGAGCCACAGATTACCACCACAGGCCAGCCAGAGAGTCGGTCGGCGACAACTAGGAAATGTTTCCCAGCTGTGCTGAAGAAATCAGCCGACACGGACTCGAAGGGCCTGGTGGGTTCGTCGTCGCACAAGAGGGGCTCTTGCTGTTGACTGGGCTGCATGATCTGGCACGGCTCACAGGCACGGACCGTATTGACGATATCCGCGTCAATGCCGGGCCAGTACACAGCCTGCCTTGCGCGGCGCTTGGTGGCCTCTGCTCCACGATGGCTGTCGTGTAAGCGGGTCAGAACGCGACGACGGAGAGCTGCAGGGACGACCACACGGGCACCGTACAGGACGAGGTCCCCATCTGCGTAGAGGTCCTCACGTATCTTCCAATACGGGCGTAGGGCGTTGTGGAGGTCAAAACGGTCGCGAGGGAACCCAGTCCTCACACTCTCCAAGAGCTGAGTGTAGGAGGGGTCGTCGCGTGCCGCGGTCCGTAGTTCCTCAAGGGCCAGATCGCTGTCGGGTGGCGACACTGAGGCCTGGGTGCTGGCGAGGGACTGTACGGCCTGCAAGGTGACGATGTTGCTGACGGAGAAACCGGCCTCGGTGCTGAGCATCTCGTCTTCAGGTGTAGGGCGGCTGACTGGGGAGCGGGAGAGGGCATCCGGGATGCACAACTCCTTACCTGCGCGCCAAGCCGCGGTGAAGACGAAGGCCAAAATCTTCTCCTTCAGGCGCTGGAGGCGGGGATTCTCGATGGCGTCCAGCGAATAGTGGTTAAGAATGGGGACCAAGGGCCTGTGGTCTGTGATGAGGTCGAAGTGCTGTAGGCCAATCAAGTAGAACTTGCACTTCGATAAGGCCCATACCACTGCCAGCAGCTCCAGCTCGATGGTAGCGTAGCGAGACTCAGCATCGGTGAGGAAGCGAGAGCCACACTGTACGAGCCGGTACTTTCCTCCACCGTGATCCTGGAGAAGGGCGTAACCAACCCCGTACAGGCGCGAGGCGTCTGTCTGGAGGACGGTGGGGAGCGCTGGGTCGAAAGTAGCGAGGATAGGTGGGCTTGACAGGGCCTCCTTCACCTTATGAAAGGCGAGGTCGTGGTCAGGGGTCTACGTGAACGTCCTCTTGGGGCTCATCAGGGGGCGGAGAGGCCCGGCAGCGGCGGAGACGTCAGGGGAAAATTCTGCCAGCTGGTTCACCAGGCCCATGAAAGACCTGAGATCCGTAAGGTTGGCAGGTTTCGCAAAGTCCGCTATGGCGCGAACTTTCTCCGGGTCCGCAGCAATGCCATCCCTTGAGAGTCGGTAGCCGCAGAAAGACACTGCAGGTGCGGCCAAGACGAACTTCTCGGCATTCAGAGTGATGCCGTGCGTCCTACACCTGGTCAGTACCTCGTCGATGCGGCGAAGATGCGTCAGGTAGTCCTCATCGTAAAGGAGGACGTCGTCCACTACCTTCACGCAGTTGGTCACGCCTTGAAGTGCCATGTCACCACGGAGACAGAAGGCGTCCCCCGTAGCAGCGAATCCCATAGGGCCACGGCAGTAGCGGAAGCGTCCGTAAGGCGTGATGAAAGTGGTCAGTGGCTGATCCTCCTTCTTCAGTGGGATCTGCCAGTAACCACAGAGGGCGTCCATCGTCGAGAAGTGCCGTACCTTCGGATCCACACTCCGTATAGCTGCAAAAGGTGTGGGTGAAGGGTGGGCGGGACGGGACACCTGGCTGTTAAGCTTAGACAAGTCGGTAGTAATCCGCACTCCACCGTTAGTCTTAGCCACAGCGACTAGAGGGTGGCACCAAGGGGATGGGTCGTCACCAACGGGTACGATGACACCCTGGGCCACCATGGAATCCAGTTCCTTCTTGACTGAATCCCTGAAGGCGAGAGGAATCAACCGGGGAGTGTGTATGGCAAACGGCTGTGCATCTTCCCGCAGGTGTATCCTCATAGGCGGACCCGCCATAGCCTTCAGTGGCGCGGTCCGTAGGGCCTCCTTCGTCACCAGCACATCCGAGTACTCCTTCAGGAAGTAGGCCCTTGCGGCTGAAGGAGACGTTTCGCTGTGAAGAGGAAGCAGCCGTGACTTGGGTGGAGGCGGGGAGGGAGTGGACGCGGGTTCTGGGCAGCTCTGTGTGGCAGCGCCAGGCGCGTCGCTCGTCGACTCACGCACCCTGCTGGCGGTGTAACGAGCAGCTGGGATCTGCTCGGGAAAGTCTCTGGGCACCACGCCTAACTCCTTGCAGTGCTCCCACGACAACAAGGGTGTAACGAGAGTAGGCTGCACGTCGATCCATCCGTGACACGACCTGTCACCGTAGGTGATCTCTGCTTGAAAGGAGCCCACAGCGTCCGGCATCTGGGAACCGTCCGCATTGTAGTACTGCAGCTGCGGCGGTGGTCCCAGGCCGCGTTTGGTGAGGCCCAGTTTCTGGAGGTGCTTCAACCCAATCACCGTAGTATCGGCGCCGGTGTCCGGTATCACCTCGATGTGACTCGACACATCACCGTGTGTGACGGCGACGCGGATAGTAGGGGAAGGGGTAGCCCTGGGGCGTGTGGTCGATTCCACCCTGCTGATGTGACTCCGCTGCTGCTTGGGGCTGCGTGGGCCATCTGGAGGGGGCTGTGTGCGAACCACCCCGAGGGAAGTGCGCTGCTTTCCTCCTCGTCTCGGGCTTTTGGGCTTGGGTTGGCGGCAGCACTTGTCGTAGTGTCCATAGCGACCACAGGCCTGACACTTGCGGCCTCGTGCAGGGCACCTGTCTGTGTTAGACCAGTGGCCCTTACGGTCACATCCACGACACAGTGCGTCGGCGGCCGGGCAAGTCTTGGGGCTGTGCTGCTTTCCACAGCTGCCACAGGAAGCACTAGGCGGAGGCGTGGAAGAACGTGTGGCAGCCTTCGCGTTGTTGGCCGCCTTCTTATCCTTCTTGTATTGTGAGATAGCTCTCACAGCAGGTGGGGCCCGTAAGGCAGAGGTGGCGGACTTGGTGGCCTCGTATGACCGACATTCAGTCACTACCACCTGGAGTGTGGAGGAAGCGTCCAGGGGGATGAGTCGCTGCACCAACTCTTCCTGCCTGACACCTGCCAAGATCCCGTGCTTGATCCAGGCTTCCTCACATTCCCGGCTGTGCGCCTTGCAGACGTCGATCTCCTCTGACAAACTCTTCAAGCGTACAAAAAAGTCGTCAAAGGATTCGTTCTCCGCCTGCTTGCAGCTGGTGAAGGCACGGCGACGCAAAGCCTCGTTGTTCCGACCCTTAACATGCTCCTGTAAAAGGTCGAGCACATCCGTCACTGAAGAGGTAGAATCGGGAGGCACTTGCAACGTGTGCTCCAAAACTCTCTGGGTCTCCAGCGACAAACACATCCGCAGTTGGATGAGCTGTTTGTTTGGAGGCATGCTGTCAAGGTCCACCATCGTGGAGTAATCTGTCCAACGCCGCCTCCACTCACGAAAAAGCTGAAACGTGACGTCTGGTGAGAGGGCGGGTGGGGGTTGAACAGATGCCTTGGGAGCTGTTGGGGTAGCAAGAGTACCTGGAGGACGCTGGTGTGGTGGAGGAGGGAGTGTACTGGCGCCTTGGAGCGCGCTACCTGCGAGTGAGGGAGGGTGGGTTAGCGCCAGGGTCGCCAATAGTGCCTCAAAACGCAACTTTTCCTCCTCTCTTCGTGTCTCCTCCCTCTGAAGTTCCATTTCTCTACGTCGCTCGTCCCGGTCGTCCATCCACCTCAGAATTGTGGCAATGTCCGTCACTGGAGGTGGAGGATGAGAGTCTGCGCCCGGTGGAGGAGAAGGTGGTGGGGAGTCGTGTCTCCCATCTTGACGTTGTCCCTTCTTACCTCCCATCTTTGTGTGTGCGTGGACTGCACTGTTTAATATATAAAGTGGCGCCTCAACAGCTCGAACCACATATATATGACATAAACAGCGCAGAAATCACGCATATGGTCCAGGTCCACTGTTCTGTCCGTGAGTGAGTGCGTGCGTGCGTGCGTGCGTGTGTGTGTCTGAGAGAGCTGAGCGTGGTCCGGCAAGACCGTCAGTGTCCCCCGGATGTCGCACGAGAAGGGTGTGCGCCTGCGTGCTCCGTGGGTACCACAAAAAACAGGCCAATGCTCAACTCTCAGCTCTAGACACACACTAATACACTGACATTAACACTGACACCGTCACTAAAACGCACTGTGACGGCGCAACACTGCACATCGCGGCGAAACACAGCGCAACACAACACAACACACTATGAGTCGACGCGCATCACCGGCAGACGTAACTGTCGGCATTGTTCATACACTTTGTATGTCCACAGATCCTAGACACTGCGCCATGAAAGTTACTTGTGTGCCCTGAAGAATGCAGTGATGGCTAGGGAAACACTGTGTAGCACTGAAGTCCGTTTATTATGGATGAGAGAAAACAAGTGGTGACTCGCGTGTGCCATGCACAGCTCACACAGTCAGACTGAAGCTGCCTTGCCATATGGCAGCCTCGGGGCAATGTTGCCACATAACACGTGCAGTGTTGCCACGTGATTATATACACTATATATAAATGCTACTCGGCACAGTAGCTTATGTACAGGGTTGCTACTCGGCACAGTAGCTTAGATACATAACCTACATGCCCAATTCTTAGACGGTTCAGAATAGTTTTGTGATGTCGAGAGGATTGTTTTGATGATGACCAAGGATAAACTGATAATTTGATAATTTTTAGCTTAGGACATGTTGGTTCATTTTCCCAGGACTTTTGCCAATCGTCAAATATTAATTGTTTATAGGTAGTTAGCCTCGCTGATAATCAAAATATATGGTTTTCCACTGCTTTACATATTTCTTTGACAATTTTCAGCTATGACATGTTCATCCCAGATTACATATCACTGCAATAGGTTACATTATGTTAGGGTTCGTTATATAAAAACGTTTTTCTTCATGTCCATTGAGTCGTTCTGAACTCCATTTCTGCTCAAAATACTACATTACCCAACCCAAATTCCCAGGTTGCAACTGTGGGTGTAACATAACCGAGTAAGGTAACGTGCGGCAAACTCATAGCACATCAAACACCATATTTCTATAGGAGCTCCTATAACAACTGCCATATAATTATAATAGGGTGTCCCACTAATTACAGCAGATATTTGTAGAGGTGAAAGAATATGTGATTCTGAGTATAAAACTCCTATACATATATGGATTTTTCGGTTTACGTGTAGCCATCCGGTGGATTTTACAAATTATGCAAGGCAACCATTACAAATGGCGGAGTCGAGGCGGGAGATAGCGATAAGGAAATATAGGAAAGGGGGAAAAAGATTTAGTAGTGAAAGAATGTGGGTTAAACGGAACAGACTCTTAGGAGGAGAGAAAGTGTGTGGCCTTCTGCCCACTGCATGGTATTGGGTGGTAGGTTGGGGTGACTGGGGCGATGGGAGGGCGGAAAGGATGTGGAGAAAAGAAGGCGAAAGGAAATGGAGGGCCCATCCCTATTTGCGTGGGGTGCACCTCATCTTTAATTTGTTTGGAGGGCCCATTCATTATTTTTTCTGAGTAGGGTTACACTTTTTTTATAGAAAGAGGGAAACGGATGGAGATAGAGACGTGGTGACTCAATATCACATATTATTTCACCTCTATAAATATCTGCTGTCACTCATGGGACACCCTGCAGTAGTATAAGGACATGGGCTATGCTGACAAATTAATGTGACTTACCTGTTGGTGACGACGATGGTAGGAATGAGACCTCGGCGTGTTTCAGTGTTCTACATCATCTCCTTCCCCTGGTGTGGGTGGCGCCAACCTTGGTAACCACTTGTTTATTCTCCGTGATTACCATTACTAGTAGTCACGGAGAATTAATTACTAGTGTGCCCATCAGTCTCACCGTCGTAGCCATGAACGGCAGAGATATGGTCGTTGTAGTGCTTTTATTTACCCGTTACACATCTCTCACCATGCTTAATAATATTAACTATCTTCATGGCATTCTTATTGTTATCAGTGAATGCGGAATTCACGATATTATGCTCCACCTACACACAGTCTGTTACTAGAGTAACCCCAACCTCCTCAATCAATGAGTCTCTGGTACTTGGGGCACTGGTAAACACAGCTGTGAGTGCTAGCTCCCAAATTTGGCATGTTTTCGAGCCTATTACATTATCTGAAGGATATATAGACTTACCTACTTGTGTATAAGGACCTGAGGATAAGATAAGTATAGTCAAGCAACTTTGGTGTTGGGAACTTACTGTTTACCACACGAAAATAACTGCTCGGGGTCCCATCATTCCTGGCTGGGTGTTGTGGGATGTCAACATTGCTCCATGGAAAGTGAATTATCGCTTAAGAACTCTACATGGAAGAGTAAAGAAAAGATAGTATTGGACGAAGTTCTTGAAGACGTTGAGTTGAGTAGTGATGAGTCTAATACGAGTGATGAAGCACAAGGGAAGTTCGAAAGTGAGAAGATACAGCTACAACAAGAGGTAGTGAAAAAGAAAGAAATTTCTAAAAGGATGACGGAGACAAGCTGGCAAGAGGACAGTGAAAGCGGAGAAGTGAGAGAGGAGAAGAGAAAAAAATCTAGGACAAAAAACGTGTGTGGGTGGTAATAATAATGGAAATAACAGAAAGGAGATATTGGAGAATGGATCAAGAACAGAGCAAAGTATGGAATTTGAAGGAAGCAGACAAGAACACACACAAGGTAATGTTGGTCGTGTCAGGAAGAGATTAATTTTTCCACAGTCATGTCCGATGACCTTCCTTGAAAAATTAAAATGGGCAGTACAACTAGGACGGGAGCATCGCAGCTTTGAGCCTCTTTTGAAAGAAGGCACACACAAGCCTTATCTTACAGTGGGGACCATGGAGGCTGTGGAAATGTTGATAACTGTTGGGTACAAGGGATTACTGATGGTTTTGCCAGAGGAGAGCGGCATACTACTTACAAAGGTTATAATCTTCAGGTACCCTGTAATACTGGATCCAGAATACTTATTGGATGACGAAAGATTTGTTTGGGTCAAGAGGCATTTAATAAGGGGAGAAGAGAGAAGCCAGGTTATTGCTCTAATGAGAGGAAAGGTTCCAGAGAAAGTGTTCATCACAGGAGCAGGGTATAGGAAGGTGGCACTATATGTGGAGGGACCAATAATGTGTCTCAGTGTTGCAGATGGGGACATAAAGCCTGGAGCTGTCAACCGGACCCACGTTGTAGATTCTGTGGGAAGAGGCACGAATCTAGCAACTGTAAGGACAAGATCAATGCAGGAGAGAAAGTGAAGCCTTGTTGTTGTAATTGTGGTAAAACTCACAATGCTAGTTCAATTGCATGCGAGATGAGGCCACGTATGAGAAGTGACCAACAAAGGAATTATTCAGAGAACACTGAAGAAGCACGCTGTGGTTTGACAGTGACAAGACAGCAGGAGAACACACAGACAGTGGAGACAGTGATCCCTGAGAATGCCTGGCATGAAGATTCAAGAAGGATAAGGACTGCGCTTGCGGCCGGAAGAGTTGTTGATGCCAGGAACAAACAGAGTAAGAAACAAGTAGCAAGTAAGAGTAGTGGTGCAGCCCTCCAGGTTAGTGATAAAACTGTGCAAGAAATTCTGGGAGAAGAGGTGCATAAGATGTTTCAGCTTTTGCAAAAGTTAGGTCAGAAAATAGAAGTGATAGAGAAAAGACTTGATACAGTGATAAATAAAGGGAAAACAAAGCTGTGAATAATGTAGAATTAGAAGGGAAAGAGGAAAGTGAAGAGCTCAAGCTTTTGAAAAATTCAGTGCTTAAAATAAGTATTAAAGGGAAGGAGAGGAAAATAAAGGATTGTGTAGTGCAGGGAGCAACAACTGAAAGTTTTAAAAATGTGTTGGTAAAGTGTAAAGATGCTGATAAAGAAAAACTTTTGAGGAAATGGGTTTCTGTGCAGGAGGATTGGGCCTTCTTAAAGAATCTGATTGGAAAGGATATAAAATGTGTAAATTTTAATCATGGATCTAGCTAGCCTTAAGATAATGTCCTGGAATGTTAATGGTCTACGAAATAGAGTGACAGATGTACATTACTTTACCCTTAAAAATAATATTGACATAATTACCCTTCAAGAGACTGGGGACAGGAAAGTCGACCTGCTTAAACTGTCTGGATATAAGGGATTTCATCTCTATTCGGGTGAAGGTATAAGAGGGGTCTCAACATATATTAAGAATTCCATACCAGCAGAACTAGTTGGAAGCCCGAGTAGAGTACAAGGAATAGAAAGTGTCTGTATAAAGTTATATTTGAAGGAAGGAGAATTGAACATAGCAAATTTGTATATTTCTGTAGGCTGTTTTGACCTCAACTTCTTACCAGATTGCATGTTTTTGGACTCAACTTTGGCTGTAGGAGATTTTAATCCTCGACATCCAAGACTCGAAACAATGGGGAGAATTGATAGTAATGGTATAAAATTTCGGCAATTTTTACAAGATCACCCAGATGCTTACTTGTTAGGAAATGAGGAAGTGACTCATATTAAAGGAGGAAGGTTAGACTATGCTTGCATGATAAGCAGTCAGGGAGTCCAGGGAGAATGTGAGATAATAAGGGAGCTAGTCAGTGACCATTTTGTTATGTATGTTCAATTACCATTAGGGAAGAGACAGGTGAGATATAGGAGGAAGAGACTGAAACTAAACAAGGCTGACACAGAAGTGTTTACCCAAAATATAGAGAAATGGTACAAAAATTATACACCAGTCTGTATGGATAGCTTTTATAATGACTTAGTTGAGGAGATAGAAAGATATTTAACTAAGTCAACACAGAAAAAGATAAATGATAAGACACATGGGGCTAGGAAACACTGCTATACCAATGACAAAATGTTGAAGGGATGGACACAAATGTTAAGGGCAGCACATAAAGATTGGGTAAAGAATGGTAGAAGAGAAGAAGATAGGGAAATCGTCATGGATATAGCCAAAATATGTGGGCAGGCTAGGAAGGAGGCAAGGGAGAAATATTGGCAAGACTTTGCACAGCACATTGGGGAGAGTAAAAATCTCAAAGAAATATGTCAGGATATTAACAAAATTAGAGGAAAAAGGAGTAATTTTATTAGTCATCCTCATCCAGAGGAAGAAGCTAATAAACTGGTTGACAAATGGGCTAAAGCAGCTAGTGTTGCCTTCCTGCCTAACAGGACAATAGAAGCATTAGATGAGTGGCAAAATGAAAGAAGAAGATTTATTTCATCAGCTCTAAATATTTGTGATGTAACATGTGTAGATATTACTCAAGATGAGTTATTAAATGCTGTTAAAAAAGGAAAATCTACAGCACCAGGCGAAGATGGTGTGACTTATGAAATTTTGAACTGCTTATTTGGTATGGAAAATTTTCCATTATTAGATTTATTCAACATGAGCTATACAGAGGGTAGATTACCAACAGAATGGAAGAAAGCGATAGTTACTCCTGTCCCTAAGGCAACTGGTGGATACAGGCCGGTGTCTTTAACATCTTGTTTTTCCAAGATGATGGAGAGAGTATTATTAAATAGGCTTGTATATATTGTGGGGGAAAATCTATCTTGTAATTTATTTGGTTTTTTGGAAGGGAAATGTACTTCAGACTGTGTTATAAAATGTTTATCAAATGATGCAGACAGATGTAGAGTTTTTGTGGATTTACAAGGAGCATTTGATAAAGCTCACAGTGAAGTAGTTATGAATGAACTGGCTGCTCTAGGGGTATCAGGAAAGTTGTTACACTGGATAGGTGACTACTTGCATGGAAGGAGAATCTGTGTATGGTATCAGGGATGTTTGTCTGAGGAAAGAGCACTTGAACTAGGCACTCCCCAAGGGGGAGTATTGAGTCCAATGTTATTTAATGTGTTAATGAACAAGATAGCCTCACGCAAATATCCCAAAGGAGTTGTAACCATCATTTATGCAGATGACATCTTATTTCAAGGAAATTCTGTAAAAAAATTGCAGATTGCATTTA
Source organism: Homarus americanus (assembly GCF_018991925.1). NCBI lineage: Eukaryota > Metazoa > Arthropoda > Malacostraca > Decapoda > Nephropidae > Homarus > Homarus americanus. Next base: position 12,280,934 of record NW_024744839.1, on the reverse strand, counting down.
ATAATTTTAGTGTTCTTTCTCAAAAGATGGGCTTAGTTATCAATGAAGAAAAAACCAAGTGTGAATGTAAAGGAAGAGGAACTGAATCCGTTTTTCTAAATGGAAAAACTGTTGGGAAAGTGTCAAAGTATAAATATTTAGGAATGTATATTGGCTTTACTTGTGAAAGTAAAGAGGCAGAAATATATCATGTTCTCACTCAATGTAGAGCAAGATTACAGCCCTTGAAGGCTCTAGCATGTTGTGGTAAAGGTGCTGGGGTACCCATACTGAGAATGATGTATCAGATCACTTATAGACTATGCAGCACCTGTCCTCTCTTGTACTGGTGAAAGAAGGCTATGGAAGCTTGAGGTCATGCAAAATGAAGCAATGAGAATAATTTTAGGGTGTCAAAAGAATGCAATGATTGAGATAATGAAAATGGAACTAGGGTTACAGAGCATTTCACATAGGGTGAATGAAATTAATACAGTTGCAGCAGTTCGATTAATGAGAGGGAACAGTGGGGATAAATTTGTACAAGATATAAATGATGGTTTAAAAGATAAAAGGACCTTCTGCAGGCAAGGCAAGAGAGGATACATGAATGGATTAGTAAATATTATTAAAAAATGTAATCTGGCAGACTGGTGTACAGCTGTTCAGAAGAGTTGTAAGAATCCACCCTGGGAAGAACGAGAAGTAGGGTTAGACATAGTGCCTCTCACAATGAAGAAATCATTACATGAACCAGGACAGTTAAGGGCTTTATATGGGAATAAGATTAGTAATTTGCCTAAAATAAACACATTGCATGTACATTGTGACGGTTCAGTTATGTCAAATGGCAGGGCAGGGTGTGGGATCCTTATAAGACAGTACACAGAACAAGGAAATGATGACATCAAAATTGGACTTCGGTTGAGCAGTTTTATATCATCAACACAAGCTGAGTTATATGCAATGTTAGTAGGATTGGAAAATGTTGTAAATATGTATAAAGATGCATATTTTTTTGTTGATAGTAGGGCAGCTTTGGATTCTTTGAACAGTGGGAGTCCAGTCTTTGAACACATTATTGGTTCATGTAGAAAATTAGTAAATACAATAAGGAAAAATGGCCATAATGTTCAATTTGTATGGGTCCCTTCACATGTAAGCATTGGTCTTAATGAAACAGTAGATATAATAGCAAAAAGAGCCACGGAAAAGGCCGAGATCGACAAAATATGTACTAAAACCTTGAAACAATTAAGGAGCAAATTACGGAAAATACAATCAATAGAAGATAATGTCAAAAGGAATGAATGATACGAGGAAAGTGAAACAATGAAACATTACCATCATGTTCTCATGAACACAAAATTTACATATGGGGAAGATAGGAGTAGGTGGAAAGATTCAGTGTATATGAGGTTAAGATTAGGATATAAATATTATTGGGAACTTGGAGCTGAGAGAAGTGAACAGGATAAAGAATGTAGAGTTTGTAGAACACCCAGATCCCATACCCTGCCACATTATATAGTGGAATGCCCATTGCTTAATGTAGCCTATATAGAAATGCCCATATAAATAATGTCCCCATGCAAATAGAGTGGATGTTTAAAAATAGGAAAATAGATGAAATATTAAAGACATATAGAAATTTTGCATCTAGAATATATCTATGTATGTACCTGTATATAACTGATTACATGAAATATTAGGGATTAATGTGAATCCTGAGAGGGACATTCCTGGAATGGGGTGGGAATGACTTATGTCACTTCATCCCTTTGAGATGTATTAATGTTTTTTGTATCTCAATAAACGTATCAATCAATCAAACCTCCTCTATTCCTCCCCCCCCCCTCCCACACACACACTACAGTGGCGACATCTGTTGGCCGACCATAGCATTTCCCCCAGTTGTTTCGAAACTGCAGACTCTAGGCTATTTGAATCCTCACTGTGGTTGGGTAGTGGACACGACTTTGGTGCACGATAGAACCTGGTATGTGTACCTAAGAATACCAAGGAGCCCCATACTTGTAGGTGTGGAGTGTATACGAGATGTGGTGCTATAACATACGGTGCTATACTCTAACATGTCGTGCAGTCTAATGCGTTGGATGTTATGGTAAGAAAGAATGACCTAGGTAAGGAGGTCATTGGTTGCTATGAAGAATGAAGATGATAATAGTAATTATTTGATGAAGGACGTGTAATGATATGAGGTGTAATGATCATAATAGTGGTTCTTCTGATGAAGGTCAGCTTTTTTGTATTGTGATTGGATGCAATATGTTCTTATAAGGAATAAATTACTTAAGTCATAATTGATGTTTCACCCTTCTTCCCACTCTCGATTTGGTCATTGAAAAACCCAACCCAATGCCTAATTCACTATGCCCGCTACCTAACGAGCTACACACTGTCCAGGGGAGTCTCGTGGCAGCGACCTTAAAATTAAGAGTAGAGTTAAGTTATCCCCTTAGAATTAGTGACCCCAGAATCGGGCAGTATACCTCACACTGTCTTTCTCCGTCACTGTGGTTGTCTCCCTCACACTGGTTGCCTCCCTCACACTGGTTGTCTCCCTCACACTGACTCTCTCCTTCACACAGGCTGTCTCCTTCACACTGGCTGTCTCCTTTACAATGGCTCTCTCCCTCATACTGAATCTCTCCATCACATTGGCTGTCTCCCTCACACTGGCTTTCTCTCTCACATTGGCTGTATCCTTCACACTGGCTGTGTCCCTCACACTTTCTTTCTCCCTCACAGTGGTTGTCTCCCTCGCACTAGTTGTCTCCTTTACACTGGCTGTCCCCTTCACACTGACTGTCTCCCTCTCACTGGTTGTCTCCTTCACACTGGCTGTTCCCCCACACTGGCTGCCTCCTTCACACTGGCCGTCTCCCTCATGCTAGCTGTCTCCCTCACGCCGGCTGTCTCCTTTACAATGAACAGTGTGCACTGTATACATATTAATAACACATACGCACTTTGTAGACATAACAATAACATATTAAATGCAGAACTGTGTAATCTTATTAGTTCACGCAATTCCACACACGAGAGATGGATCTGAATATCCCTTATCTTTCAGAGATATTTTACCAATGACTCTTTCTATGAGCCTGGTGGTCCTGTCTTCCTTATGATTGGTGGAGAAGGACCAGCTGACCCTATATGGATGGTGGAGCCTTACTGGGTCACCTACGCCCAAGGTCTAAATGCCTATATGTTGTTCCTTGAGCACCGATACTATGGCATGAGTCATCCTACTGAGTAAGTCTTTTATTCTGTTGAAAACATTTATTGTATTATAAATCATTTACCATACACCATCAATCATTTAGTCAATTGTTAATCTTGATAACATAAAGTTCACCAAAAGTAAATAATGAACAAAATTACAACTAAGAATATTTGGTTTGCTTTAAACTTCTACAGGGATGCTTCGGTAGACAACCTGGCTTATCTTAGCACTGAACAAGCTCTAGGAGACTTGGCAAATTTTGTTGTGAGCATGAAGGAAAGTCTTGGTTTTGAGGGCAATAAGTGGATAGCTTTTGGTGGATCATATCCAGGAGCGCTGGCTGTATGGTTCCGTCTCAAGTATCCGCACCTGGTACATGGGAGTGTTGCTACAAGTGCTCCTGTTGAGGCGGTGATTAACTTCAAGGGTAAGTGTGCTCAGGTTCTCTGGCCACAGTATGTCAGGTTCTCTGGCCACAGTGTGTCAGGTTCTCTGGCCACAGTGTGTTAGGTTCTCTGACCATAGTGTGTAAGGTTCTCTGGCCACGGCATGTCAGGTTCCCTGGCCACAGTGTGTCAGGTTCTCAGGCCACATACACTCTCTCGGTAACACCTTTACTGCTTTGTTATGATGACCAAACAAATGAAGGTCACCAGACGGTAACCCTCACAATCCTTACCGGTCAGTGAACATCACCAGACAGTAACTCTCACCATCCTCACCAGGCAATAACTCTCAAAAGACAATAACGGTACCCATCCTGACCAAACATTAACCCTCACCATCCTCACAAGACAATAACCCTCGCCAGACCGTATCCCTCACTATCCTCACAAGACAGTAATCCTCACCATCCTCACCAGGCAGTAACTCTCAAAAGACAGAAACGGTACTCATTCTGACCAAACAGTAACCCTCACCATCCTCACAAAACAGTAACCCTCACCAGACAGTATCCCTCACTATCCTCACCTTACATTAACCCTCACCATCCTCACCGAGAGTAACACCAGATCATAAGAGTGGAGGAAACTGCAGCAGGCCTCTTGGCCCATACTGGGCAGTCCCATTTACACCCAACCCCTATCGCTCATATATCCATCTAACCTATGTTTGAAGCTATCCAGCGTATTCGAGTTAATGATGATATTTTGTAACTTGTTCTACTCATTCACTACTCTATTTCCAACCCAATGTTTACATATCTCGTTCCTAAATCTAAATTTGTATCATTTAAAACCGTCGCTACGAGTTTGCTCCTGGTTGGATGGTTTGAGTACCACTGTTATATCACCTGTGTTTAACCTGACTTCCCCATCCTCACCAGACAGTAACCCTCACCATCCTCACCAAGCACTAACCTCACCATCCTTTCCAGATGGTAACCCTCACCATCCTCACCAGACAGTAACCCTCAACATCCTCACCAGACAGTAACCCTCAACATCCTTACCAGACAGTCCTCAACATCCTCACCAAGCACTAACCTCACCATCCTTACCAGATGGTAAGTCTCAACAATAATATACTCAGGCAGTAACCTTCCCATCCTCACCAGGCCGTAACCTTCACCATCATCACCAGACAGTTACTCTCACCAGACAGTAACCCTCACCATCCTTGCCAATACAGTAACTATCACCATCATCAGAACCCGACAGTAAACACACCATCCTCACCAGACAGTAGCCTCACCATTCTCACCAGACAGTAATCCCCTATCATCATCATCACCAGACAGTAACCTCACCATCCTCACCAGACAGTAACCTCACCATCCTCACCAGACAATAACTCTCACCATCATCATCACCAGGCAGTAAAACTCAGCATCATCATCAGACAGTAACCCTCACTATCCTCACCAGACAGTAACCCAGTAATCCTCACCATCATTACCAGACAGTAACTATCACCATCAACATCATCAGAAAATAACCCTCATCATCCTCACCAGGCATTAATCCTCACCATTCTTGAAACCAACTGTTGATGTTTATTCATACACCAGACAGCACCACATACATTTTCTGACTATGTTACTCCTGGCCGAGTATCTACCCTGGCCAGAGGCGTTCCTAAGGACACAATAAAGAACTACACACTTATCCTAAAATTAACGGTAAATATAAAAGGATATTTCGACCATCACTTCTTGTATTATAAAGACATATCAACCATCACTACTTGTACTGTATTATAAAGACATTTCAACGATCACAACTTGTACTGTATTATAAAGACATTTCAAACATCACTACTTCTACTGTATTATAAAGACATTTCAAACATCACTACTTGTACTGTATTATAAAGACATTTCAAACATCACTACTTGTACTGTATTATAAAGACATTTCAACGATCACAACTTGTACTGTATTATAAAGACATTTCAACGATCACTACTTCTACTGTATTATAAAGGCATTTCAAACATCACTACTTGTACTGTATTATAAAGACATTTCAAACATCACTACTTGTACTGTATTATAAAGACATTTCAAACATCACTACTTGTACTGTATTATGAAGACATTTCAAACATCACTACTTGTACTGTATTATAAAGACATTTCAACGATCACAACTTGTACTGTATTATAAAGACATTTCAAACATCACTACTTATATTATAACGACATTTCAACCATCACAACTTGTACTGTATTATAAAGACATTTCAACCATCACTGATTGTACTGTATTATAAAGACATTTCAACCATCACTACTTGTATTATAAAGACATTTCAACCATCACTATTTGTATTATAAAGACATTTCAACCATCACTATTTGTATTATAAAGACATTTCAACCATCACTATTTGTATTATAAAGACATTTCAACCATCACTACTTGTATTGTAAAGACATTTCAACCATCACTATTTGTATTATAAAGACATTTCAACCATCACTTCTTGTATTATAAAGACATATCAACCATCACTACTTGTACTGTATTATAAAGACATTTCAACGATCACAACTTTTACTGTATTATAAAGACATTTCAAACATCACTACTTATATTATAACGACATTTCAACCATCACAACTTGTACTGTATCATAAAGACATTTCAACCATCACTGATTGTACTGTATTATAAAGACATTTCAACCATCACTACTTGTATTATAAAGACATTTCAACCATCACTATTTGTATTATAAAGACATTTCAACCATCACTATTTGTATTATAAAGACATTTCAACCATCACTACTTGTATTGTAAAGACATTTCAACCATCACTATTTGTATTATAAAGACATTTCAACCATCACTATTTGTATTATAAAGACATTTCAACCATCACTACTTGTATTGTAAAGACATTTCAACCATCACTATTTTTATTATAAAGACATTTTAACCATCACTATTTGTATTATAAAGACATTTCAACCATCACTACTTGTATTGTAAAGACATTTCAACCATCACTATTTGTATTATAAAGACATTTCAACCATCACTTCTTGTATTATAAAGACATATCAACCATCACTACTTGTACTGTATTATAAAGACATTTCAAACATCACTACCTGTACTTATATTATAACGACATTTCAACGATCACAACTTGTACTGTATTATAAAGACATTTCAACCATCACTGCTTGTATTATAAAGACATTTCAACCATCACTATTTGTATTATAAAGACATTTCAACCATCACTATTTTTATTATAAAGACATTTTAACCATCACTATTTGTATTATAAAGACATTTCAACCATCACTACTTGTATTATAAAGACATTTTAACCCTGACTATTTGTATTATAAAGACATTTTAACCATCACTATTTGTATTATAAAGACATTTCAACCATCACTACTTGTACGGTGTTATGAAGACATTTCAACCATGACTACTTGTATTATAAAGAAATTTTAACCATCACTATTTGTATTATAAAGACATTTCAACCATCACTACTTGTATTATAAAGACATTTTAACCATCACTATATGTATTATAAAGACATTTCAACCATCACTACTTGTACTGTATTATAAAGACATTTCAACCATCACTACTTGTATTGTAAAGACATTTTAACCATCACTATTTGTATTATAAAGACATTTCAACCATCACTACTTGTACTGTGTTATAAAGACATTTCAACCATCACTACTTGTACTGTATTATAAAGATATTTCAACCATCACTACTTGTATTGTAAAGACATTTCAACCATCACTACTTGTACGGTGTTATAAAGGCATTTTAACCATCACTATTTGTATTATAAAGACATTTCAACCATCACTACTTGTATTGTAAAGACATTTCATCCATCACTAGTTGTAATGTATTATAAAGACATTTCAACCATCACTAGTTGTACTGTATTATAAAGACATTTCAACCATCACTACTTGTACGGTTTTATGAAGACATTTCAACCAACACTACTTGTATTATAAAGACATTTTAACCATCACTACTTGTACTGTATTATAAAGACATTTCAACCATCATTTCTTGTATTATAAAGGCATTTCAACCATCACTACTTGTATTGTAAAGACATTTCATCCATCACTAGTTGTAATGTATTATAAAGACATTTCAACCATCACTAGTTGTACTGTATTATAAAGACATTTCAACCATCACTACTTGTACGGTTTTATGAAGACATTTCAACCAACACTACTTGTATTATAAAGACATTTTAACCATCACTACTTCTACTGTATTATAAAGACATTTCAACCATCACTACTTGTACGGTGTTATGAAGACATTTCAACCAACACTACTTGTATTATAAAGACATTTTAACCATCACTACTTCTACTGTATTATAAAGACATTTCAACCATCACTAGTTGTACTGTATTATAAAGACATTTCAACCATCACTACTTGTACGGTTTTATGAAGACATTTCAACCAACACTACTTGTATTATAAAGACATTTTAACCATCACTACTTCTACTGTATTATAAAGACATTTCAACCATCACTACTTGTACGGTGTTATGAAGACATTTCAACCAACACTACTTGTATTATAAAGACATTTTAACCATCACTACTTGTACTGTATTATAAAGACATTTCAACCATCACTACTTGTACGGTGTTATGAAGACATTTCAACCATCACTATTTGTATTATAAAGACATTTTAACCATCACTACTTGTACTGTATTATAAAGACATTTCAACCATCACTACTTGTACGGTGTTATAAAGACATTTCAACCAACACTACTTGTATTATAAAGACATTTTAACCATCACTACTTGTACTGTATTATAAAGACATTTCAACCATCATTTCTTGTATTATAAAGGCATTTCAACCATCACTATTTGTATTATAAAGACATTTCAACCATCACTACTTGTACTGTATTATAAAGACATTTCAACCATCACTACTTGTACGGTGTTATGAAGACATTTCAACCATCACTACTTGTATTATAAAGACATTTTAACCATCACTACTTGTACTGTATTATAAAGACATTTCAACCATCACTACTTGTACGGTGTTATGAAGACATTTCAACCATCACTACTTGTATTATAAAGACATTTTAACCATCACTACTTGTACTGTATTATAAAGACATTTGAACCATCACTACTTGTACGGTGTTATAAAGACATTTCAACCAACACTACTTGTATTATAAAGACATTTTAACCATCACTACTTGTACTGTATTATAAAGACATTTCAACCATCATTTCTTGTATTATAAAGGCATTTCAACCATCACTATTTGTATTATAAAGACATTTCAACCATCACTAGTTGTACTGTATTAAAAAGACATTTCAACCATCACTAGTTGTACTGTATTATAAAGACATTTCAACCATCACTACTTGTATTATAAAGACATTTTAACCATCACTACTTGTACGGTGTTATGAAGACATTTCAACCAACACTACTTGTATTATAAAGACATTTTAACCATCACTACTTGTACTGTATTATAAAGACATTTCAACCATCATTTCTTGTATTATAAAGGCATTTCAACCATCACTATTTGTATTATAAAGACATTTCAACCATCATTACTTGTACTGTATTAAAAAGACATTTCAACCATCACTAGTTGTACTGTATTATAAAGACATTTCAACCATCACTACTTTATTGTAAAGACATTTCAACCATCACTAGTTTAATACTGTATTATAAAACATTTCAGCCATAAACTAGTTGTGCTGTATTATGAACATTTCAGCCATCACTTACTTTTATTATTTAAAGACATTTCAGCCATCACTAGTTGTACTGTATTATAAAAGACATTTCAACCATCACTAGTTGTACTGTATTATAAAGACATTTCAACCATCACTAGTTGTACTGTATTATAAAGACATTTCAACCATCACTACTTTTATTGTAAAGACATTTCAACCATCACTAGTTGTACTGTATTATAAAGCCATTTCAACCATCACTAGTTGTACTGTATTATAAAGACATTTCAACCATCACTATTTGTATTATAAAGACATTTCAACCATCATTACTTGTACTGTATTAAAAAGACATTTCAACCATCACTAGTTGTACTGTATTATAAAGACATTTCAACCATCACTACTTTTATTGTAAAGACATTTCAACCATCACTAGTTGTACTGTATTATAAAGACATTTCAACCATAACTAGTTGTACTGTATTATAAAGACATTTCAACCATCACTACTTTTATTGTAAAGACATTTCAACCATCACTAGTTGTACTGTATTATAAAGACATTTCAACCATCACTAGTTGTACTGTATTATAAAGACATTTCAACCATCACTAGTTGTACTGTATTATAAAGACATTTCAACCATCACTAGTTGTACTGTATTATAAAGACATTTCAACCATCACTAGTTGTACTGTATTATAAAGACATTTCAACCATCACTACTTTTATTGTAAAGACATTTCAACCATCACTAGTTGTACTGTATTATAAAGACATTTCAACCATCACACTTTATTGTAAAGACATTTTACTTGTACTGTATTAAAAAGACATTTCAACCATCACTAGTTGTACTGTATTATAAAGACATTTCAACCATCACTACTTTTATTGTAAAGACATTTCAACCATCACTAGTTGTACTGTATTATAAAGACATTTCAACCATAACTAGTTGTACTGTATTATAAAGACATTTCAACCATCACTACTTGTATTATAAAGACATTTCAACCATCACTATTTGTATTATAAAGACATTTCAACCATCATTACTTGTACTGTATTAAAAAGACATTTCAACCATCACTAGTTGTACTGTATTATAAAGACATTTCAACCATCACTACTTGTATTGTAAAGACATTTCAACCATCACTAGTTGTACTGTATTATAAAGACATTTCAACCATCACTATTTGTACTGTATTATAAAGACATTTCAACCATCACTACTTGTACAGTGTTATGAAGACATTTCAACCAACACTACTTGTATTATAAAGACATTTCAACCATCACTAGTTGTATTATAAAGATATTTCAACCATCAATACATTGTCTCACTGTTCAGTCCCAAAAACTTCTTCTTCCATCAATAGTTCATTACCGGTGTATGTAAGTACCACTATGTTTTTCACTACAACGGTACAGCAAAGTATATTTTTTTAGCACGAAACTGTTATTTTATTGTCTAATCATAACTACATATAACACCACCCATCATAACTACATATAACATCATCCATCATCACTACATATAATACCATCCATCATCACTACATAATAACACCTTCCATCACCACTACATACAACAAGGGGGACCGGTGGTAGAAGCGGTACCGCTCTTGCCTCGCAAGCAAGATGTCACGGGTTCGATTCCCGGGCCGGTGGAAGTTGTTTGGACATACTTCCTAGCCCCCATTAGTCCCTGTTCACCTAGCAATAAAGTAGGTACCTGTTGTAAGTCGAAAGTTGCGAATTCGTATTGAGGGAGTTGTTGGAGCTTCCAATATCTTGATGACATAAACCATTGACTCTTCAGGCTTCTACACCCTTGACTCTTCAGGCTTCTACGCCCTTAACTCATGAGACATAAAGGCAAGCATGAACTTAGCATGCTTCTCTGTTGGGCACTGTAAACGCTTCTGCGCTTCACCTTACACAAGGATGTACGGGGGTGCCTAATAAAAAAAAAAAAAACTACATATAACATCATCCATCATCACTACATATAACACCATCCATCATCACTACATATAACACCATCCATCATCACTACAGATCGGTAAAGTAGTTTCCGAGATTCTCGTGCGGACACACAAACAAACACACACACCCACAAACAGACATACTTCTTTGTTTTATATACAGTATATAGATTCTAAACACCACTTCTTGTATTTTAAGGATATTTTGACCATTACTACCTGTATAATAAGGATATTTCAAGCAATACTTCTCGTATTTTTTCTAAGATTAATGGGAGTAAATATGGTTCCAGTGGTCAAGATAATGCTGTGATAATAACAATTTTATGTTAAGCATAGAAGCAACAATGGGTGTATATAAGGCAACAAAAACAAAAGTATGTTAGTGGGATGAAAAGGCATGAGAGAGAACAGAAGACTAAGAACAAGAGGAAAGGATAAAGTAAAGGAGTTGGTGGGTGAGTGTGATGCTAGGGTAGATGGACAAAGAAAAAGGATAGGCAGGTAAGAATGATGTTTGGATGGAGGTGTGTGAGAAAAAACACCTGGACCTGTAATGATATAGTGATGGTTCAAGGTGATCCTGTATAAATAACTTTATTTTACTCCGACATGAAATAAAAACTATATAATTATAAAGTATAAACAAGTCAGTAAACACCTTAACCTCTTACTTATAAGCTTCACCTCACACGGCAGAGTACCTGGAGGTGGTCCGCGACTCTCTGGCCACTGTGAGTGAAGACTGTAACACACAGATAAAAGAAGCTCACCAGCAGCTGGACCTGTTGCTGCTGGACCAGACAGGCTGGGACACCATCACCACAGAGTTCAGGTAAATAACTCCATTATTAATGTCCTTCGGTGTCCTTCTGGTAGACCAGATAGACAGGAGCTCCATCACCATAGAGTTCCGATAAATAAATCCTTTATTAACGTCATTCTGTGCCCTAGTAGCACACCAAGCAGTATGGAACCACCCACACACACACACACACACACACAGGTTGGGACATCATCACCACATACACAAATACTAATGCTATTTTGCTGTCAGTCAGGATAGAGTATGACGATCATCCAGCTAGGATACAATGATATGAGTTATTAAGGATGTCACCTTCGTCGATGAACTCTGAGGTGACTCCAGAGGTCAATATGGGACCTGTATGGCTGTCCACAGATGGTACACGTGTGGAGGGCTTCATCTAGTGCGGGAGGGGCGCCGGTAGCGTCTTTCCAGCGTTGGCGCTTGTCTGCCTCGATATCCAGTAGGGCTAAATCAAAAGTACTGACACCTTCTCGTGTGGTGCTCCTCCAAATTTTTCGACGTGGAATGATCGTCTCATATGTGAGGGGTCAATTTGGTACTTTTCAGTTTTGTCTTGAAATTACCCTCATACCTTTTCCGTTGCCCGTTAGTGTTATGTTTACCAATCGTTAGGTGACTGTTAAATAAGCTGTTTTGGCAGTCTACTGTCGTCCATGTGGGTAACAGGGCCATTGGCCAATATAACGAGAATACTTGCATTAGTTCTCTTGTCTTCCCAGCGAACTTGGAAGATGGAAGGTAGATTATGTTGGTGAAAGTTTTCAAGTGCCTTGAAGTGCCTCCTGTATGTGATCCAAGTCTCGCTGCCATATAGCAGGGTGGGAGGACCACTGCTCGATATACGTGCAGTTTTGCAAATAATTTCAGCTCCCTACAGCTGAAGACATGGGTATGGAGTTCGCCCAAGGCTTGAGATGCACATCTGATCTGATGTTGAATCTCTTCATCGATGTTTGCGGTGATGGACAGGTGGGAGCCGAGATACTGAAAGTGAGTAATATTAGAGAGGATATTTCCGTTAACCTGGATGGGTGGTGGAAGTGTGGTTGAACCAAGAGCAGGCTGAAGGAGATTCTGAGTCTCGTGTACAATCCCTGACGAAATTTTCACTACAGTCAAGGTGGAGGGTGCAAGGTCCTCCTATCCTTACTGGACGACGGGTCCGCTGTACCAGCCATTGCCTACCTCCCTCCCTCCCTGCACACACTACACACAAACACAAACAAGCACCCTCGCAGTTCAACAATTGAGCTCTGATACTTCCATTTGTCAATAAGGACTTGGGAAGGATGCCATGGTTTTGTTAACAAACTGACGAATTAGTTTACTCAAGCAAGTTTTACATTATTTTACATAATAAGTTACATCATTATTAGATAATCATGACGTGTTGCAGAGTGTGTTTTGGTGGCTGGGGTACGCAACGGTATCAGAATCCTCCAAGCTGTATTGTCCCTCAGAATGGGAGCCAGAAGACTAATCATGAATGTGAGAAATAATATGGTTCATATGAGAAGGCTTTATCACTCTCCATGATAATGGTCCTATCCAATGAGGATTAAAAATGAAAGGAAAGTGCGGCGTTCTTCAAGAGTAGCCCGTGCGTACTCTGATGTGTTACCAAATACTCTTTATCAATACCATTTTTACCCCCGGGGTTCAACCCCTCCATCATCAAGTGCATGAGAAAGGTACTAATTAAAAAATCGGCTCAGGAGTAACTGCTTTAAAACTTGGAACCCTATTCCTTGCCTATACCCCTATACTGTCTTCAGTATGAGACTTTTCATTTATTATTAATACTTACCTAATTATTGTTATTAGAATATTTCAATTCATTATGTATTATTACCGCCACAGTAAGATAAACTAGACGAGAGAGAGGGGGTGAGAGGAGAGACATAGTGTTGACAACGAATTTTGCTGAGGTATTTAAATAGGCGACAGCCACTCAGCTGTATGACTGCCTGAGGGATAGTCTATCGCCTCCTACCGTAGAGACAACATCTTTCGTTCGACCAACATATACCAAGAGGATATTATATTTGTTCTCGTTGGTCAAACCTTAGACCCCAAAACGTGAGTGTGATTGTGGACTATTAAATCCTCTAAAAACTCTAAATAACTTTAATAAGTATATTTATGTACTGTATATTGATTATATTATACAAATTGTCTCCTGATGTATCAACAGTTGTAACATGTGAGTTATATTTAAGAGGTTAATAGGTTATGTACTGTCCTGATATACCATCATTTGTTATATGTGAATTGTTCTTTAACAAGTTTTGACAGAATTATACTCTTCGCGTCATCGTTGTGGGTCTTATTATCCAGCACAAATCAATAACGCTCCTATGAGAGTTAACATGTATTATACCATATGGCACGCTGGAAATCAATCAATACAGGCAATGCGATCTCAGTAAATGATTTACATAATTATGTAGATATTGTAGTATTACTTCAATCCCATATACATACTGTTGACGCTCATAGGAGCGTTATTGGTTTGTTGCCGGAGAAATAAACCCTCAACGTTGACGCGTACCATATAATTCGGTCAAAACCTGTTAAAGAACAATTCACATATAACAACAAGATCTCCTGCTGGACCCGGAACTGTGAAGACCGCCCTCTCTCTGGTGCCATTGTTGGCCATCTTCCCGGACCTGACCATCCACCACTGACATCGTCGACAACAACTCACGAGCGTTTTCGGCTTATCGAGCCCTCCCCACTGGAGGTGTGAGTGACCCACACTCCAGCTGGAGAGCAGCTATAGCTCGATATTCCCGACGTGGTTTGAGCTCTTTTCCTTCTACTGCTATTTTTCCTTTTTTCGCTCTGGCCTAGGGACCTGCACCCTCAAAAAGTGTATTAGTCCTGCGGTCCCCCCTGTAACTGTTCACCTTCCTCCCAGGAGATTGTGAACACGAAAGGGGGTTGGAGCAAGAACCCATCCCAGCCGAGTCTTTCCAGGAAAACCGTGATCGTGCGGGTCCACCTGGAAAGAGGGTAGCAATCCTTATCCTTCCCCAATAGGCACACTTAGCTCACGTCTATAAGTGAGCAGTCACATACACTAGGAAGTAGGCTTCCCCAACGGGGCTCCGGGAGAGAAGCTCAGGAACCACTCTACGACCACCAGCCAGTGGGGAGTGCTGAAATTCCTCTGCTACTTACTCAACCGGAATAGGTAGGTTTTAATAAAAAAAAACAAAAAACAACAACCACCGGTTATGGAGCGCGTACGCCCTCCTAACCGAGACCCGTGCCTGAACCGCCAACCTGACGACCCGAACTACGACAGGCTCCGCACAGAGAAAGCGGACCAGTTACGCACCTTCAATAAAGCCCTAAAAAGCAGGAACACTGCCACCACCTCCAACAACTCCACCACCACTGCTACCGCCACTGAGGACGACAACTGGACGAAGGTAGAAAACAAAAAACGCCGACGTGCTTCTTCGGGAAACGAATGCCGTCAAGCAGCCCAAAAGGCACCCATCACCACCACCAGCTCACCTCCAACGACACTGCCAAAATTCCGGATCACGAAAACGGACACAAAAACGACATATGCCGCCATCACAGAGATAGAAAAGCTAAATCCACTGGCCAAGTTCTCAGTGCGGCCCAACCTAAAGGGGGAGATGATTATTCACCCCAAAGACAAGGACTCCGCCACCACCCTCGACACTTACCTGCAAAACACCACCACCATTGCATCAACCAAGCTGGACCCCGCCCAGAAACTGATGAAGTCGGTAGTCCTCCGGTACCCAAAGGAACTACCCCTCGAACCCGTGGAGAACCACCCGAAGATCCTAAAAGCCGAGAGATGCTCTCCCCCGTCCGACAAGACGGCCACCACAAAACAAGTGCTCATAACGCACTACGGTTCACCCCCCAGCACCATAGACCTCAAAACCTGGGGGATCTACGAAGTGAGGCCCTTCGTCCCAGAGCCCCTGCGGTGCTTCAGATGCCAGAAATACGGGCACCATCAGACAAGGTGCACGTACAAGGAAATCTGCGCAGTCTGCGCACAGAAGGACGGCACACACTCCTGCCTCACCAAGTTGAAAAATGGAGAAAAAATTGCCCCCAAGTGTGCCAACTGCGGGGGCAAACACCACGCCTGGAACCCTGGATGCTCCGAGAGGACAAAGAGGGTCCAGGCAAACCGACCAGCAGCAAGACCGGCCCCCACCGCCTGCACACTAGCCCCATCAAGTACCTTCGTGTCGGGAACCCAAAGGCCAAAACAACAAAGCCAACCTCCTCAGCCGGTCAACACCCAAAGTGCAGCCCAGTTTCCTGGCCTCACTACGGCCACACCTCAGCCACCCAAGCAGCGGACAACGACAACCACAAAAAAGACAAAAGAAGCACACACCAAGGCACCAGAAGGAATGATACACGTATCAGACCTAGCCAAGGTACTGACAACCTTCGCGGAGGGCCTAGCCGGACTACTGGGCCACAAGATCCAACCCACACAGCTCCAAATACTCATGGGGAGCGTCCTCGGGCAAGTTGCCACAGCTCCAGCCACCTCAGTGGAGGAAGCCACGCCGGTCCTCACACGAGTGACAGCCGAGGTACACTCTACACCGAAAAAGGCCACCAGAGAACCCAAGATACCGACAGCTCCCAGAAAGAAATTGGACGTTTCAATTCCCCTGAACCGAACCACGGCCCAGAAGGCAAAAACCACAGAACAAGAAGATATGAACCTGATCCAGTCGGAATCGGACTTGAACATTTCCATCGAGGACCACCAGAAGTCCCCGATGAAACAGTGGTGGAAAACATCAGCACCCTGAACATCCTTACATGGAGCGCTCAGGGCATCAAAAACAAGAAACACCTCCTGCAAGAAGCAGCAGTCAAGGACAAGCTTGACATCATATTGCTACAAGAAACACTTCTACAAGAACACCACTGTTTCAAATTCAGTGGTTACAAGACATACAGGAGGCATTTCACGCAGGCGTCAACAAGAGGATGTATGATCTTGGTCAAGTCAAGCATACCCTCCTCCGAGGTCACGCAGCAATTTCTATGTGGGGAAAACATCGAGACACAGGCCGTCAAAGTAACCCTCCAAGAGCGGGAATTAACTGTTTACAACATCTACAAGAACCCAAGGGGCTCACTGGAGGTGACTCAATTATTCGCTTCGGCCGCTGACCACGCCACACTCATAGGAGGGGATTTCAACGCACATCATCCCTTCCTAAGCTCGGTAAGCCCCACAAATGAAGATGGCCTACACCTATATACCACCTTTCAAGACACACCCGAGATCTGCCTCCTGAACACCGGAGAGCCCACCCACACTAGGGAGGAAGGCTAGATCTAACCTTCGTCTCCAGTGCACTACAGCCTTCGGCCTCCTGGCAGCTACACCCCACGCTGACCAGCAACCACTTCGCCACCCTAACAACGCTGAAGGTGAATAAACTCCCCACTCCACCCCCGCCGAGATGGAGATACAATACCCAAAAGGCAGACTGGGGACTCTTTAAGACACACCTGGCTAAGTGGCGCGAAAAATCACAGCCGGCCGGCGCAGCACCCGTGGACGAGACAGCCCTCCACCAACAATTGGTCGAGGTGTTTCACCAAGCGGCAGATGAGGCTATCCCAAAAACAAAACCCACATCACGACAGTACAATGATTACTGGAACTACTGTCCCAGGGTGAAAGAACTCAACCACAGAGTGAACATGGCCCGAAGAACTACAGGAGACATCCCACGGAAACAAACAGACATCTCCTGCAAGTCATAGTTAAGGATACCAGGGAAGAGAAGGAAGAAATAAAAAACGTAAGCTGGCTCAAGTGGTGCTCCGAACTGAACGAGCACACCTCCCTTGGCAAGATGTGGGCCCAGATCCGAAGGGCATCTGGGAAGGCAACACCACCACCACCAACCCATCCCAACCCAGAAGAGGAAGCCGAGAGACTTGCAAAAGTGTTCTCTGACCGGGCAGCAACGAAAAACCTCCCGAGACAGGCGGAGGAGACACAACGGCGTCTGCGACAGGTCAGACTCCAGATGCTCGAAGAGGCCTGCAACAGTGAAAATGACACCGACAGACCTTTCAACCAGCAAGAACTCCAGAAGTCGCTAAAACGAAGCAAGGACACAGCACCAGGGGCCGACAGGATAACCTACTCCATGCTTTCCCATGCCGGTAAAGCCGGACACGAGGCTTTGCTACAAGTCATCAACGCTTCGTGGACAGCACAAACACTTCCACCGGAATGGAAGAAGGCAGATATACAGCCCATTCCGAAGCCCAGAGAACCAGACAAACCGAGACCCATCTCCCTTCTCAGCTGCATAGCGAAGACGGGAGAAAGAATGGCTCTCAATCGACTCAAGTGGAAAGTAGGCAGCCCACACCCTCACATTTTTGCTTACACCGAGAACACCGGCACAGGCAACAACATCGCCGAGATACTCAGCACAGTGGACTACAAACCAGCTCTGGTGGTCTTCCTCGACCTGGAGAAGGCCTTCGAACTAGCAAATCCACTGGCCATCACAACGACGCTCGCTGAAAAAGGCGTCAAAGGAAGGTTGCTGGGGTGGATCCAGAACTACCTCACACAGAGAGAAGCAAGAGTACGCTTTCAGGGAGCAACCTCAAGCTACAGGGTCCATGAAAACGGAACCCCACAGTCCAATGCTGTTCAATGTCCTGATGGAAAATCTTGTCAAACTTCCTTTCAGACAAACAGCCAAGC
>NW_024744839.1:12210751-12261794 GCF_018991925.1 Homarus americanus | reverse complement strand
AACCTGGTATGTGTACCTAAGAATACCAAGGAGCCCCATACTTGTAGGTGTGGAGTGTATACGAGATGTGGTGCTATAACATACGGTGCTATACTCTAACATGTCGTGCAGTCTAATGCGTTGGATGTTATGGTAAGAAAGAATGACCTAGGTAAGGAGGTCATTGGTTGCTATGAAGAATGAAGATGATAATAGTAATTATTTGATGAAGGACGTGTAATGATATGAGGTGTAATGATCATAATAGTGGTTCTTCTGATGAAGGTCAGCTTTTTTGTATTGTGATTGGATGCAATATGTTCTTATAAGGAATAAATTACTTAAGTCATAATTGATGTTTCACCCTTCTTCCCACTCTCGATTTGGTCATTGAAAAACCCAACCCAATGCCTAATTCACTATGCCCGCTACCTAACGAGCTACACACTGTCCAGGGGAGTCTCGTGGCAGCGACCTTAAAATTAAGAGTAGAGTTAAGTTATCCCCTTAGAATTAGTGACCCCAGAATCGGGCAGTATACCTCACACTGTCTTTCTCCGTCACTGTGGTTGTCTCCCTCACACTGGTTGCCTCCCTCACACTGGTTGTCTCCCTCACACTGACTCTCTCCTTCACACAGGCTGTCTCCTTCACACTGGCTGTCTCCTTTACAATGGCTCTCTCCCTCATACTGAATCTCTCCATCACATTGGCTGTCTCCCTCACACTGGCTTTCTCTCTCACATTGGCTGTATCCTTCACACTGGCTGTGTCCCTCACACTTTCTTTCTCCCTCACAGTGGTTGTCTCCCTCGCACTAGTTGTCTCCTTTACACTGGCTGTCCCCTTCACACTGACTGTCTCCCTCTCACTGGTTGTCTCCTTCACACTGGCTGTTCCCCCACACTGGCTGCCTCCTTCACACTGGCCGTCTCCCTCATGCTAGCTGTCTCCCTCACGCCGGCTGTCTCCTTTACAATGAACAGTGTGCACTGTATACATATTAATAACACATACGCACTTTGTAGACATAACAATAACATATTAAATGCAGAACTGTGTAATCTTATTAGTTCACGCAATTCCACACACGAGAGATGGATCTGAATATCCCTTATCTTTCAGAGATATTTTACCAATGACTCTTTCTATGAGCCTGGTGGTCCTGTCTTCCTTATGATTGGTGGAGAAGGACCAGCTGACCCTATATGGATGGTGGAGCCTTACTGGGTCACCTACGCCCAAGGTCTAAATGCCTATATGTTGTTCCTTGAGCACCGATACTATGGCATGAGTCATCCTACTGAGTAAGTCTTTTATTCTGTTGAAAACATTTATTGTATTATAAATCATTTACCATACACCATCAATCATTTAGTCAATTGTTAATCTTGATAACATAAAGTTCACCAAAAGTAAATAATGAACAAAATTACAACTAAGAATATTTGGTTTGCTTTAAACTTCTACAGGGATGCTTCGGTAGACAACCTGGCTTATCTTAGCACTGAACAAGCTCTAGGAGACTTGGCAAATTTTGTTGTGAGCATGAAGGAAAGTCTTGGTTTTGAGGGCAATAAGTGGATAGCTTTTGGTGGATCATATCCAGGAGCGCTGGCTGTATGGTTCCGTCTCAAGTATCCGCACCTGGTACATGGGAGTGTTGCTACAAGTGCTCCTGTTGAGGCGGTGATTAACTTCAAGGGTAAGTGTGCTCAGGTTCTCTGGCCACAGTATGTCAGGTTCTCTGGCCACAGTGTGTCAGGTTCTCTGGCCACAGTGTGTTAGGTTCTCTGACCATAGTGTGTAAGGTTCTCTGGCCACGGCATGTCAGGTTCCCTGGCCACAGTGTGTCAGGTTCTCAGGCCACATACACTCTCTCGGTAACACCTTTACTGCTTTGTTATGATGACCAAACAAATGAAGGTCACCAGACGGTAACCCTCACAATCCTTACCGGTCAGTGAACATCACCAGACAGTAACTCTCACCATCCTCACCAGGCAATAACTCTCAAAAGACAATAACGGTACCCATCCTGACCAAACATTAACCCTCACCATCCTCACAAGACAATAACCCTCGCCAGACCGTATCCCTCACTATCCTCACAAGACAGTAATCCTCACCATCCTCACCAGGCAGTAACTCTCAAAAGACAGAAACGGTACTCATTCTGACCAAACAGTAACCCTCACCATCCTCACAAAACAGTAACCCTCACCAGACAGTATCCCTCACTATCCTCACCTTACATTAACCCTCACCATCCTCACCGAGAGTAACACCAGATCATAAGAGTGGAGGAAACTGCAGCAGGCCTCTTGGCCCATACTGGGCAGTCCCATTTACACCCAACCCCTATCGCTCATATATCCATCTAACCTATGTTTGAAGCTATCCAGCGTATTCGAGTTAATGATGATATTTTGTAACTTGTTCTACTCATTCACTACTCTATTTCCAACCCAATGTTTACATATCTCGTTCCTAAATCTAAATTTGTATCATTTAAAACCGTCGCTACGAGTTTGCTCCTGGTTGGATGGTTTGAGTACCACTGTTATATCACCTGTGTTTAACCTGACTTCCCCATCCTCACCAGACAGTAACCCTCACCATCCTCACCAAGCACTAACCTCACCATCCTTTCCAGATGGTAACCCTCACCATCCTCACCAGACAGTAACCCTCAACATCCTCACCAGACAGTAACCCTCAACATCCTTACCAGACAGTCCTCAACATCCTCACCAAGCACTAACCTCACCATCCTTACCAGATGGTAAGTCTCAACAATAATATACTCAGGCAGTAACCTTCCCATCCTCACCAGGCCGTAACCTTCACCATCATCACCAGACAGTTACTCTCACCAGACAGTAACCCTCACCATCCTTGCCAATACAGTAACTATCACCATCATCAGAACCCGACAGTAAACACACCATCCTCACCAGACAGTAGCCTCACCATTCTCACCAGACAGTAATCCCCTATCATCATCATCACCAGACAGTAACCTCACCATCCTCACCAGACAGTAACCTCACCATCCTCACCAGACAATAACTCTCACCATCATCATCACCAGGCAGTAAAACTCAGCATCATCATCAGACAGTAACCCTCACTATCCTCACCAGACAGTAACCCAGTAATCCTCACCATCATTACCAGACAGTAACTATCACCATCAACATCATCAGAAAATAACCCTCATCATCCTCACCAGGCATTAATCCTCACCATTCTTGAAACCAACTGTTGATGTTTATTCATACACCAGACAGCACCACATACATTTTCTGACTATGTTACTCCTGGCCGAGTATCTACCCTGGCCAGAGGCGTTCCTAAGGACACAATAAAGAACTACACACTTATCCTAAAATTAACGGTAAATATAAAAGGATATTTCGACCATCACTTCTTGTATTATAAAGACATATCAACCATCACTACTTGTACTGTATTATAAAGACATTTCAACGATCACAACTTGTACTGTATTATAAAGACATTTCAAACATCACTACTTCTACTGTATTATAAAGACATTTCAAACATCACTACTTGTACTGTATTATAAAGACATTTCAAACATCACTACTTGTACTGTATTATAAAGACATTTCAACGATCACAACTTGTACTGTATTATAAAGACATTTCAACGATCACTACTTCTACTGTATTATAAAGGCATTTCAAACATCACTACTTGTACTGTATTATAAAGACATTTCAAACATCACTACTTGTACTGTATTATAAAGACATTTCAAACATCACTACTTGTACTGTATTATGAAGACATTTCAAACATCACTACTTGTACTGTATTATAAAGACATTTCAACGATCACAACTTGTACTGTATTATAAAGACATTTCAAACATCACTACTTATATTATAACGACATTTCAACCATCACAACTTGTACTGTATTATAAAGACATTTCAACCATCACTGATTGTACTGTATTATAAAGACATTTCAACCATCACTACTTGTATTATAAAGACATTTCAACCATCACTATTTGTATTATAAAGACATTTCAACCATCACTATTTGTATTATAAAGACATTTCAACCATCACTATTTGTATTATAAAGACATTTCAACCATCACTACTTGTATTGTATTATAAGACATTTCAACGATCACAACTTTTACTGTATTATAAAGACATTTCAAACATCACTACTTATATTATAACATTTTTCAACCATCACAACTTGTACTGTATCATAAAGACATTTCAACCATCACTGATTGTACTGTATTATAAAGATCATTTCAACCATCACTACTTGTATTATAAAGACATTTCAACCATCACTATTTGTATTATAAAGACATTTCAACCATCACTATTTGTATTATAAAAACATTTCAACCATCACTACTTGTATTGTAAAGACATTTCAACCATCACTATTTTTATTATAAGAACATTTTAACCATCACTACTTGTATTTAGAAAGACATTTCAACCATCACTATTTGTATTATAAAGACATTTCAACCATCACTATTTGTATTATAAAGACATTTCAACCATCACTATTTGTATTATAAAGACATTTCAACCATCACTACTTGTATTGTAAAGACATTTCAACCATCACTATTTGTATTATAAAGACATTTCAACCATCACTACTTGTATTGTAAAGACATTTCAACCATCACTATTTGTATTATAAAGACATTTCAACCATCACTACTTGTATTGTAAAGACATTTCATCCATCACTAGTTGTAATGTATTATAAAGACATTTCAACCATCACTAGTTGTACTGTATTATAAAGACATTTCAACCATCACTACTTGTACGGTTTTATGAAGACATTTCAACCAACACTACTTGTATTATAAAGACATTTTAACCATCACTACTTCTACTGTATTATAAAGACATTTCAACCATCACTACTTGTACGGTGTTATGAAGACATTTCAACCAACACTACTTGTATTATAAAGACATTTTAACCATCACTACTTCTACTGTATTATAAAGACATTTCAACCATCACTAGTTGTACTGTATTATAAAGACATTTCAACCATCACTACTTGTACGGTTTTATGAAGACATTTCAACCAACACTACTTGTATTATAAAGACATTTTAACCATCACTACTTCTACTGTATTATAAAGACATTTCAACCATCACTACTTGTACGGTGTTATGAAGACATTTCAACCAACACTACTTGTATTATAAAGACATTTTAACCATCACTACTTGTACTGTATTATAAAGACATTTCAACCATCACTACTTGTACGGTGTTATGAAGACATTTCAACCATCACTATTTGTATTATAAAGACATTTTAACCATCACTACTTGTACTGTATTATAAAGACATTTCAACCATCACTACTTGTACGGTGTTATAAAGACATTTCAACCAACACTACTTGTATTATAAAGACATTTTAACCATCACTACTTGTACTGTATTATAAAGACATTTCAACCATCATTTCTTGTATTATAAAGGCATTTCAACCATCACTATTTGTATTATAAAGACATTTCAACCATCACTACTTGTACTGTATTATAAAGACATTTCAACCATCACTACTTGTACGGTGTTATGAAGACATTTCAACCATCACTACTTGTATTATAAAGACATTTTAACCATCACTACTTGTACTGTATTATAAAGACATTTCAACCATCACTACTTGTACGGTGTTATGAAGACATTTCAACCATCACTACTTGTATTATAAAGACATTTTAACCATCACTACTTGTACTGTATTATAAAGACATTTGAACCATCACTACTTGTACGGTGTTATAAAGACATTTCAACCAACACTACTTGTATTATAAAGACATTTTAACCATCACTACTTGTACTGTATTATAAAGACATTTCAACCATCATTTCTTGTATTATAAAGGCATTTCAACCATCACTATTTGTATTATAAAGACATTTCAACCATCACTAGTTGTACTGTATTAAAAAGACATTTCAACCATCACTAGTTGTACTGTATTATAAAGACATTTCAACCATCACTACTTGTATTATAAAGACATTTTAACCATCACTACTTGTACGGTGTTATGAAGACATTTCAACCAACACTACTTGTATTATAAAGACATTTTAACCATCACTACTTGTACTGTATTATAAAGACATTTCAACCATCATTTCTTGTATTATAAAGGCATTTCAACCATCACTATTTGTATTATAAAGACATTTCAACCATCATTACTTGTACTGTATTAAAAAGACATTTCAACCATCACTAGTTGTACTGTATTATAAAGACATTTCAACCATCACTACTTTTATTGTAAAGACATTTCAACCATCACTAGTTGTACTGTATTATAAAGACATTTCAACCATAACTAGTTGTACTGTATTATAAAGACATTTCAACCATCACTACTTTTATTGTAAAGACATTTCAACCATCACTAGTTGTACTGTATTATGAACCTTTCAACCATCACTAGTTGTACTGTATTATAAAGACATTTCAACCATCACTAGTTGTACTGTATTATAAAGACATTTCAACCATCACTACTTTTATTGTAAAGACATTTCAACCATCACTAGTTGTACTGTATTATAAAGCCATTTCAACCATCACTAGTTGTACTGTATTATAAAGACATTTCAACCATCACTATTTGTATTATAAAGACATTTCAACCATCATTACTTGTACTGTATTAAAAAGACATTTCAACCATCACTAGTTGTACTGTATTATAAAGACATTTCAACCATCACTACTTTTATTGTAAAGACATTTCAACCATCACTAGTTGTATGTATTATAAAGACATTTCAACCATAACTAGTTGTACTGTATTATAAAGACATTTCAACCATCACTACTTTTATTGTAAAGACATTTCAACCATCACTAGTTGTACTGTATTATAAAGACATTTCAACCATCACTAGTTGTACTGTATTATAAAGACATTTCAACCATCACTACTTGTACGGTATTATAAAGACATTTCAACCATCACTACTTGTATTATAAAGACATTTTAACCATCACTACTTGTACTGTATTATAAAGACATTTCAACCATCACTACTTTTATTGTAAAGACATTTCAACCATCACTAGTTGTACTGTATTATAAAGACATTTCAACCATCACTACTTTTATTGTAAAGACATTTCAACCATCACTAGTTGTACTGTATTAAAAAGACATTTCAACCATCACTAGTTGTACTGTATTATAAAGACATTTCAACCATCACTACTTTTATTGTAAAGACATTTCAACCATCACTAGTTGTACTGTATTATAAAGACATTTCAACCATAACTAGTTGTACTGTATTATAAAGACATTTCAACCATCACTACTTGTATTATAAAGACATTTCAACCATCACTATTTGTATTATAAAGACATTTCAACCATCATTACTTGTACTGTATTAAAAAGACATTTCAACCATCACTAGTTGTACTGTATTATAAAGACATTTCAACCATCACTACTTGTATTGTAAAGACATTTCAACCATCACTAGTTGTACTGTATTATAAAGACATTTCAACCATCACTATTTGTACTGTATTATAAAGACATTTCAACCATCACTACTTGTACAGTGTTATGAAGACATTTCAACCAACACTACTTGTATTATAAAGACATTTCAACCATCACTAGTTGTATTATAAAGATATTTCAACCATCAATACATTGTCTCACTGTTCAGTCCCAAAAACTTCTTCTTCCATCAATAGTTCATTACCGGTGTATGTAAGTACCACTATGTTTTTCACTACAACGGTACAGCAAAGTATATTTTTTTAGCACGAAACTGTTATTTTATTGTCTAATCATAACTACATATAACACCACCCATCATAACTACATATAACATCATCCATCATCACTACATATAATACCATCCATCATCACTACATAATAACACCTTCCATCACCACTACATACAACAAGGGGGACCGGTGGTAGAAGCGGTACCGCTCTTGCCTCGCAAGCAAGATGTCACGGGTTCGATTCCCGGGCCGGTGGAAGTTGTTTGGACATACTTCCTAGCCCCCATTAGTCCCTGTTCACCTAGCAATAAAGTAGGTACCTGTTGTAAGTCGAAAGTTGCGAATTCGTATTGAGGGAGTTGTTGGAGCTTCCAATATCTTGATGACATAAACCATTGACTCTTCAGGCTTCTACACCCTTGACTCTTCAGGCTTCTACGCCCTTAACTCATGAGACATAAAGGCAAGCATGAACTTAGCATGCTTCTCTGTTGGGCACTGTAAACGCTTCTGCGCTTCACCTTACACAAGGATGTACGGGGGTGCCTAATAAAAAAAAAAAAAACTACATATAACATCATCCATCATCACTACATATAACACCATCCATCATCACTACATATAACACCATCCATCATCACTACAGATCGGTAAAGTAGTTTCCGAGATTCTCGTGCGGACACACAAACAAACACACACACCCACAAACAGACATACTTCTTTGTTTTATATACAGTATATAGATTCTAAACACCACTTCTTGTATTTTAAGGATATTTTAACCATTACTACCTGTATAATAAGGATATTTCAAGCAATACTTCTCGTATTTTTTCTAAGATTAATGGGAGTAAATATGGTTCCAGTGGTCAAGATAATGCTGTGATAATAACAATTTTATGTTAAGCATAGAAGCAACAATGGGTGTATATAAGGCAACAAAAACAAAAGTATGTTAGTGGGATGAAAAGGCATGAGAGAGAACAGAAGACTAAGAACAAGAGGAAAGGATAAAGTAAAGGAGTTGGTGGGTGAGTGTGATGCTAGGGTAGATGGACAAAGAAAAAGGATAGGCAGGTAAGAATGATGTTTGGATGGAGGTGTGTGAGAAAAAACACCTGGACCTGTAATGATATAGTGATGGTTCAAGGTGATCCTGTATAAATAACTTTATTTTACTCCGACATGAAATAAAAACTATATAATTATAAAGTATAAACAAGTCAGTAAACACCTTAACCTCTTACTTATAAGCTTCACCTCACACGGCAGAGTACCTGGAGGTGGTCCGCGACTCTCTGGCCACTGTGAGTGAAGACTGTAACACACAGATAAAAGAAGCTCACCAGCAGCTGGACCTGTTGCTGCTGGACCAGACAGGCTGGGACACCATCACCACAGAGTTCAGGTAAATAACTCCATTATTAATGTCCTTCGGTGTCCTTCTGGTAGACCAGATAGACAGGAGCTCCATCACCATAGAGTTCCGATAAATAAATCCTTTATTAACGTCATTCTGTGCCCTAGTAGCACACCAAGCAGTATGGAACCACCCACACACACACACACACACACACAGGTTGGGACATCATCACCACATACACAAATACTAATGCTATTTTGCTGTCAGTCAGGATAGAGTATGACGATCATCCAGCTAGGATACAATGATATGAGTTATTAAGGATGTCACCTTCGTCGATGAACTCTGAGGTGACTCCAGAGGTCAATATGGGACCTGTATGGCTGTCCACAGATGGTGCACGTGTGGAGGGCTTCATCTAGTGCGGGAGGGGCGCCGGTAGCGTCTTTCCAGCGTTGGCGCTTGTCTGCCTCGATATCCAGTAGGGCTAAATCAAAAGTACTGACACCTTCTCGTGTGGTGCTCCTCCAAATTTTTCGACGTGGAATGATCGTCTCATATGTGAGGGGTCAATTTGGTACTTTTCAGTTTTGTCTTGAAATTACCCTCATACCTTTTCCGTTGCCCGTTAGTGTTATGTTTACCAATCGTTAGGTGACTGTTAAATAAGCTGTTTTGGCAGTCTACTGTCGTCCATGTGGGTAACAGGGCCATTGGCCAATATAACGAGAATACTTGCATTAGTTCTCTTGTCTTCCCAGCGAACTTGGAAGATGGAAGGTAGATTATGTTGGTGAAAGTTTTCAAGTGCCTTGAAGTGCCTCCTGTATGTGATCCAAGTCTCGCTGCCATATAGCAGGGTGGGAGGACCACTGCTCGATATACGTGCAGTTTTGCAAATAATTTCAGCTCCCTACAGCTGAAGACATGGGTATGGAGTTCGCCCAAGGCTTGAGATGCACATCTGATCTGATGTTGAATCTCTTCATCGATGTTTGCGGTGATGGACAGGTGGGAGCCGAGATACTGAAAGTGAGTAATATTAGAGAGGATATTTCCGTTAACCTGGATGGGTGGTGGAAGTGTGGTTGAACCAAGAGCAGGCTGAAGGAGATTCTGAGTCTCGTGTACAATCCCTGACGAAATTTTCACTACAGTCAAGGTGGAGGGTGCAAGGTCCTCCTATCCTTACTGGACGACGGGTCCGCTGTACCAGCCATTGCCTACCTCCCTCCCTCCCTGCACACACTACACACAAACACAAACAAGCACCCTCGCAGTTCAACAATTGAGCTCTGATACTTCCATTTGTCAATAAGGACTTGGGAAGGATGCCATGGTTTTGTTAACAAACTGACGAATTAGTTTACTCAAGCAAGTTTTACATTATTTTACATAATAAGTTACATCATTATTAGATAATCATGACGTGTTGCAGAGTGTGTTTTGGTGGCTGGGGTACGCAACGGTATCAGAATCCTCCAAGCTGTATTGTCCCTCAGAATGGGAGCCAGAAGACTAATCATGAATGTGAGAAATAATATGGTTCATATGAGAAGGCTTTATCACTCTCCATGATAATGGTCCTATCCAATGAGGATTAAAAATGAAAGGAAAGTGCGGCGTTCTTCAAGAGTAGCCCGTGCGTACTCTGATGTGTTACCAAATACTCTTTATCAATACCATTTTTACCCCGGGGTTCAACCCCTCCATCATCAAGTGCATGAGAAAGGTACTAATTAAAAAATCGGCTCAGGAGTAACTGCTTTAAAACTTGGAACCCTATTCCTTGCCTATACCCCTATACTGTCTTCAGTATGAGACTTTTCATTTATTATTAATACTTACCTAATTATTGTTATTAGAATATTTCAATTCATTATGTATTATTACCGCCACAGTAAGATAAACTAGACGAGAGAGAGGGGGTGAGAGGAGAGACATAGTGTTGACAACGAATTTTGCTGAGGTATTTAAATAGGCGACAGCCACTCAGCTGTATGACTGCCTGAGGGATAGTCTATCGCCTCCTACCGTAGAGACAACATCTTTCGTTCGACCAACATATACCAAGAGGATATTATATTTGTTCTCGTTGGTCAAACCTTAGACCCCAAAACGTGAGTGTGATTGTGGACTATTAAATCCTCTAAAAACTCTAAATAACTTTAATAAGTATATTTATGTACTGTATATTGATTATATTATACAAATTGTCTCCTGATGTATCAACAGTTGTAACATGTGAGTTATATTTAAGAGGTTAATAGGTTATGTACTGTCCTGATATACCATCATTTGTTATATGTGAATTGTTCTTTAACAAGTTTTGACAGAATTATACTCTTCGCGTCATCGTTGTGGGTCTTATTATCCAGCACAAATCAATAACGCTCCTATGAGAGTTAACATGTATTATACCATATGGCACGCTGGAAATCAATCAATACAGGCAATGCGATCTCAGTAAATGATTTACATAATTATGTAGATATTGTAGTATTACTTCAATCCCATATACATACTGTTGACGCTCATAGGAGCGTTATTGGTTTGTTGCCGGAGAAATAAACCCTCAACGTTGACGCGTACCATATAATTCGGTCAAAACCTGTTAAAGAACAATTCACATATAACAACAAGATCTCCTGCTGGACCCGGAACTGTGAAGACCGCCCTCTCTCTGGTGCCATTGTTGGCCATCTTCCCGGACCTGACCATCCACCACTGACATCGTCGACAACAACTCACGAGCGTTTTCGGCTTATCGAGCCCTCCCCACTGGAGGTGTGAGTGACCCACACTCCAGCTGGAGAGCAGCTATAGCTCGATATTCCCGACGTGGTTTGAGCTCTTTTCCTTCTACTGCTATTTTTCCTTTTTTCGCTCTGGCCTAGGGACCTGCACCCTCAAAAAGTGTATTAGTCCTGCGGTCCCCCCTGTAACTGTTCACCTTCCTCCCAGGAGATTGTGAACACGAAAGGGGGTTGGAGCAAGAACCCATCCCAGCCGAGTCTTTCCAGGAAAACCGTGATCGTGCGGGTCCACCTGGAAAGAGGGTAGCAATCCTTATCCTTCCCCAATAGGCACACTTAGCTCACGTCTATAAGTGAGCAGTCACATACACTAGGAAGTAGGCTTCCCCAACGGGGCTCCGGGAGAGAAGCTCAGGAACCACTCTACGACCACCAGCCAGTGGGGAGTGCTGAAATTCCTCTGCTACTTACTCAACCGGAATAGGTAGGTTTTAATAAAAAAAAACAAAAAACAACAACCACCGGTTATGGAGCGCGTACGCCCTCCTAACCGAGACCCGTGCCTGAACCGCCAACCTGACGACCCGAACTACGACAGGCTCCGCACAGAGAAAGCGGACCAGTTACGCACCTTCAATAAAGCCCTAAAAAGCAGGAACACTGCCACCACCTCCAACAACTCCACCACCACTGCTACCGCCACTGAGGACGACAACTGGACGAAGGTAGAAAACAAAAAACGCCGACGTGCTTCTTCGGGAAACGAATGCCGTCAAGCAGCCCAAAAGGCACCCATCACCACCACCAGCTCACCTCCAACGACACTGCCAAAATTCCGGATCACGAAAACGGACACAAAAACGACATATGCCGCCATCACAGAGATGGAAAAGCTAAATCCACTGGCCAAGTTCTCAGTGCGGCCCAACCTAAAGGGGGAGATGATTATTCACCCCAAAGACAAGGACTCCGCCACCACCCTCGACACTTACCTGCAAAACACCACCACCATTGCATCAACCAAGCTGGACCCCGCCCAGAAACTGATGAAGTCGGTAGTCCTCCGGTACCCAAAGGAACTACCCCTCGAACCCGTGGAGAACCACCCGAAGATCCTAAAAGCCGAGAGATGCTCTCCCCCGTCCGACAAGACGGCCACCACAAAACAAGTGCTCATAACGCACTACGGTTCACCCCCCAGCACCATAGACCTCAAAACCTGGGGGATCTACGAAGTGAGGCCCTTCGTCCCAGAGCCCCTGCGGTGCTTCAGATGCCAGAAATACGGGCACCATCAGACAAGGTGCACGTACAAGGAAATCTGCGCAGTCTGCGCACAGAAGGACGGCACACACTCCTGCCTCACCAAGTTGAAAAATGGAGAAAAAATTGCCCCCAAGTGTGCCAACTGCGGGGGCAAACACCACGCCTGGAACCCTGGATGCTCCGAGAGGACAAAGAGGGTCCAGGCAAACCGACCAGCAGCAAGACCGGCCCCCACCGCCTGCACACTAGCCCCATCAAGTACCTTCGTGTCGGGAACCCAAAGGCCAAAACAACAAAGCCAACCTCCTCAGCCGGTCAACACCCAAAGTGCAGCCCAGTTTCCTGGCCTCACTACGGCCACACCTCAGCCACCCAAGCAGCGGACAACGACAACCACAAAAAAGACAAAAGAAGCACACACCAAGGCACCAGAAGGAATGATACACGTATCAGACCTAGCCAAGGTACTGACAACCTTCGCGGAGGGCCTAGCCGGACTACTGGGCCACAAGATCCAACCCACACAGCTCCAAATACTCATGGGGAGCGTCCTCGGGCAAGTTGCCACAGCTCCAGCCACCTCAGTGGAGGAAGCCACGCCGGTCCTCACACGAGTGACAGCCGAGGTACACTCTACACCGAAAAAGGCCACCAGAGAACCCAAGATACCGACAGCTCCCAGAAAGAAATTGGACGTTTCAATTCCCCTGAACCGAACCACGGCCCAGAAGGCAAAAACCACAGAACAAGAAGATATGAACCTGATCCAGTCGGAATCGGACTTGAACATTTCCATCGAGGACCACCAGAAGTCCCCGATGAAACAGTGGTGGAAAACATCAGCACCCTGAACATCCTTACATGGAGCGCTCAGGGCATCAAAAACAAGAAACACCTCCTGCAAGAAGCAGCAGTCAAGGACAAGCTTGACATCATATTGCTACAAGAAACACTTCTACAAGAACACCACTGTTTCAAATTCAGTGGTTACAAGACATACAGGAGGCATTTCACGCAGGCGTCAACAAGAGGATGTATGATCTTGGTCAAGTCAAGCATACCCTCCTCCGAGGTCACGCAGCAATTTCTATGTGGGGAAAACATCGAGACACAGGCCGTCAAAGTAACCCTCCAAGAGCGGGAATTAACTGTTTACAACATCTACAAGAACCCAAGGGGCTCACTGGAGGTGACTCAATTATTCGCTTCGGCCGCTGACCACGCCACACTCATAGGAGGGGATTTCAACGCACATCATCCCTTCCTAAGCTCGGTAAGCCCCACAAATGAAGATGGCCTACACCTATATACCACCTTTCAAGACACACCCGAGATCTGCCTCCTGAACACCGGAGAGCCCACCCACACTAGGGAGGAAGGCTAGATCTAACCTTCGTCTCCAGTGCACTACAGCCTTCGGCCTCCTGGCAGCTACACCCCACGCTGACCAGCAACCACTTCGCCACCCTAACAACGCTGAAGGTGAATAAACTCCCCACTCCACCCCCGCCGAGATGGAGATACAATACCCAAAAGGCAGACTGGGGACTCTTTAAGACACACCTGGCTAAGTGGCGCGAAAAATCACAGCCGGCCGGCGCAGCACCCGTGGACGAGACAGCCCTCCACCAACAATTGGTCGAGGTGTTTCACCAAGCGGCAGATGAGGCTATCCCAAAAACAAAACCCACATCACGACAGTACAATGATTACTGGAACTACTGTCCCAGGGTGAAAGAACTCAACCACAGAGTGAACATGGCCCGAAGAACTACAGGAGACATCCCACGGAAACAAACAGACATCTCCTGCAAGTCATAGTTAAGGATACCAGGGAAGAGAAGGAAGAAATAAAAAACGTAAGCTGGCTCAAGTGGTGCTCCGAACTGAACGAGCACACCTCCCTTGGCAAGATGTGGGCCCAGATCCGAAGGGCATCTGGGAAGGCAACACCACCACCACCAACCCATCCCAACCCAGAAGAGGAAGCCGAGAGACTTGCAAAAGTGTTCTCTGACCGGGCAGCAACGAAAAACCTCCCGAGACAGGCGGAGGAGACACAACGGCGTCTGCGACAGGTCAGACTCCAGATGCTCGAAGAGGCCTGCAACAGTGAAAATGACACCGACAGACCTTTCAACCAGCAAGAACTCCAGAAGTCGCTAAAACGAAGCAAGGACACAGCACCAGGGGCCGACAGGATAACCTACTCCATGCTTTCCCATGCCGGTAAAGCCGGACACGAGGCTTTGCTACAAGTCATCAACGCTTCGTGGACAGCACAAACACTTCCACCGGAATGGAAGAAGGCAGATATACAGCCCATTCCGAAGCCCAGAGAACCAGACAAACCGAGACCCATCTCCCTTCTCAGCTGCATAGCGAAGACGGGAGAAAGAATGGCTCTCAATCGACTCAAGTGGAAAGTAGGCAGCCCACACCCTCACATTTTTGCTTACACCGAGAACACCGGCACAGGCAACAACATCGCCGAGATACTCAGCACAGTGGACTACAAACCAGCTCTGGTGGTCTTCCTCGACCTGGAGAAGGCCTTCGAACTAGCAAATCCACTGGCCATCACAACGACGCTCGCTGAAAAAGGCGTCAAAGGAAGGTTGCTGGGGTGGATCCAGAACTACCTCACACAGAGAGAAGCAAGAGTACGCTTTCAGGGAGCAACCTCAAGCTACAGGGTCCATGAAAACGGAACCCCACAGTCCAATGCTGTTCAATGTCCTGATGGAAAATCTTGTCAAACTTCCTTTCAGACAAACAGCCAAGCTCCTATGCTATGCAGACGACTTACAGCTTATAGTAAGAGGATCAAACAGACTAGCCAACACGCAACACGCACTCCAACTTATAGAAGAGGAGTGCAACAGACTTGGACTCAAGATAAATCCAGCCAAGTCGAAAGCGATGGCCATCTGCACAGACACACCAGACAAGATGCTCTCCATACAAAACACGCCGGTAGTCTGGACCAACACCCACCAGTGTCTTGGAATCTGGTTTGACCAGAAACTCACTTTCAAGCCGCAACTCGAGTATCTCAGGCACAGGACGAAGAGCAGACACAATATAATGAGGTCGCTCACCAGCACAACCGCAGGAGCAAACCTTCATGTGCTCAAAGCCTACTACACGGCCGCCATCAGATCGCTGGTAGATTACAGTGCTCCAGCACTCATTGGACTGAGAGAAGACCAGATAGCTAAGCTAGAAGTCATCCAAAATAATGCTCTCAGGACCATGCTCGGAGCACCCATGTGGACCAGAATTTGCAATTTGCAAATGGAAACTGAACTACCACCCCTGGCAGTACGAGTCAAGCAGGTGACAGCCGGTCTCCTCGCCAAAATCTGTAGATCAGATAAGCCCACAGCTGCCAAAATTCGAATCAGTGCCTCCCTCCACCTCGACCACAGAGTGCGAGGGGCCACCTGGTCGCACGAGGCAAGCGAGGTCATCCGACACCTGCAAGCAGAAACACTCGTCAAGAACAACCAAGACACACGAGACAATGGTTACGTAGTTCCTCCACCATGGAGCCCTCCACCAGCCACATTCAAAATTACCGACCTAGGCGATAGTAAAGCCAACCTCCAGAAGGAGGACCTCAAAAAAATAACTCTGGAAGCCGTAGCCACCGAGACACCGACTGATGCAGCATCATACTTCACAGACGGCTCGGTGGATCCAAAACATCATACATCCGGAGCGGCCTTCTACACCCAAGGTCAGACCCTCCGATGGAGACTTTCTAATGACTGCTCCACCCTACAAACAGAGCTGGTAGCAATCTCAAAGGCCCTACAACACGCTGCAACACAACACAACAAGTCCATCATAATTCACACGGACTCGAAATCGGCCATGCAGGCGCTGCAACACAGTCAACCAAGAGACAACGTCCACATCATAACCTCGATCCTCGCACAACTACAGGAATTCCAATGACAAAACCGCCCAGTCGTCTTACACTGGATTCCCAGTCATGTAGGGATCGGAGGAAACGACGTGGCAGACGAAGCAGCCAAGGCAGCTACACGTTCTAGTAGCGTACACATTCAAGTTCCAGCAAGCGTGCAACAGATCAAGAATCACCTCAGAAAGACTAGCAAGCTCCACATCAAAAAGAGTTTCCTTCACGCATTCAACGCTGGTTCCCAATCAGCCAAATGGTACCTGGCGGCTACAAAAGGGGAACCACCTTTCGCGGACAAGAAAACACCAAGACAAACCCAAGTCAGCCTTCATCGACTACGAATAGGGTACAAGTGCTCCTGGCAGATGATCGGAAATGACTGTCAGGAGCCAGCAGCCAACCCACTTGAACACTATCTCCTCGACTGCGAAGTCACACAAAGCCTCCGAAACAGAACTGAAATCTCCCAAGAAGCACACACAACACCAGCGGCCACTCTAACCCGAAAGGCCCAAACAAACCACATTCACCACCTTCTCCGGGTCATCACACGATACCCACCACCCAGATAGCTTAGAAAGTATCCTCTCCCAGCAAGTGCGGACCCCAGTTCGGGGGGCGCGCCACTCCGAAACTGACCACGTTCACGAGTGGGGGTTGGTGGTAAGCGTCCACTGATCTGGGGTCCGCTCACACTTGCAACCTGCAGTATCCTTCCAAAGCTGCAGGTAAGACCACCTCCAATCCCAATCCGGTCTGGCTGCTCCAGGAGCTCTAGCCGGAACCACCAAACGGGCCGCCTATAGCCAAAGGCCCGTGTCGGACTACGGTCCGACAATCTCAACAACAACAACATCCCGTATACGTTTTGACTTTTAACGCTCATAGGAGCGTTATTGGTTTGTTGCTGGAGAAATAAACCCTCAACGTTGACGCGTACCATATAATTCGGTCAAAACCTGTTAAAGAACAATTCACATATAACAAATGCTGTCATCTCAGGACACATAGAATGAATAATACAATCAATATACAGTACATAGCCTGTTAACATCTTAAGTATAACTCACATGTTACATCTGTCGATACATCAGGAGACAAGTTGTATAATATGATCAAATTACAGTGCATAAATATACTTATTAAAGTTATTTAGAGTTTATATTTATGTTTTAGGGTCTTGGGTTCGACCAGCGTGTTGTTTCTTCTGCAAGAATTGGTAGACTACTGAGCAATCGCCATCCAATCGCAGCCCTAGGCGAGAGCATCTGTTTTATATTAGACGACCAACAAACACGTTGTCAGCACTGCCCCCCTTCTCACCCTCTATCTCTCTCTCATGTTTATCTTACTGTGGCGGTAACATCTCAACCTCTCTCCCTCTCTCATGTTTATCTTACTGTGGCGGTAACACATACATAAGTGACTTGTTTACATGGTATATACTGTACTTGTGGGGCAACATTTCATATGGTTGTGTTTTCAGTGATCATTATTACTAATGGCTCCTTTGTGTTTACAATCATTTAAAGTACATAAACTGAAAATTTTTTGTCCCCTTTATACTGACAAATTAGTTTGCTTGCACTACACAACCATCCCCAAGAAGTATGGAGGGAATACAATATAATGGAATTTAAGTTAAAAACAGTAGTATACAAATATCTATTTTTATTACAAGAAGTATCAGACAAACATAAGCACAACTATTTCTTAACACACGAAGTAAGCATTCAAATGTTTCAGTTCTGGAGGAGAGCTGCTTGGTTTGAATGCATCCGGGGAGAAGTGTTGGATGCCTAGAACAAAACTCTTGTTGAGTTTTGAGAGTTACTTATCTAAACACAGTTGTGCAACCTGTAACCACTTTTCACATCTGCAAGGGGGAGGGGGAGGTGTTATTAAAGAGAAATCTAATCAAACTATTGCAAGGATTGTTCTTCATTGTTATTTTATCGGGTAAAATTGCATTTTCAACCACACAACTCTCTCAACATTGAAATTTTTGGTGTGTGTTTCTATGGGTATCAAACGATTTTTACCTTCTTTTGCTTTGTAAAAAATAGAGCGTTTGGCCCCAATCATTACTTTATTAACAACTAGTTTTTTAATTCTCCAACGCTAACGCTATTATGCATTTGCGACGAAAATGGTATAGAAGAAATGTTTCTTATAATAGCCCAAGAATATGAAAGAACACACAAAAAGGTCTGTGATTAGGGGCAAACTCTCTAATAATACCCATTTCTGACGTAAATCATGGTCCTATACCCTTCTAAATAAGCTCACTCACTGAAGCTGCCTCCCCACCAGGCTAACTACTATGGAGCTATTTCTCGACCACGTAATTTACTAAACTAAACTAAACCTAACATTGTCCCAATGGTAGGTAGGGTTATGCCCTAACCTTACTTCATATGAATGATGCATAAGATAAAAATAATGTGGTTCAAAACGCCTGACCAGGACAAAGCCGAGGCATTGAACAGCTTCTTTTCCTCCGTGTTCACAAGAGAGGGTGCGAACAATCTTCCTGGGTTTGAGGACAGGCGGTACGACACAGCACTGACCCACATTGTGTTCACGGAAGAGGATATAAGAAATAGACTGTCAAAGCTAAAGGTTCATAAGAGTCCCGGACATGACATGGTGCATCCCAGAGTGCTGAGGGAGTTGTGCAACGAGCTAGCTGAGCCCTGAAGATCCTGTTCAGTAAATATCTGGATGAACAAAAGATCCCCAGTGATTGGAAAATGGCTTATGTGAGTCGTATTTCAAGAACGGCGATCGTCACTCCACGAATAACTATAAACCAGTGAGCCTAACAATTATAATGTGTGAAGTACTATAGAGCATTATAAGAGATGCCATGATGGAACATCTACTTCGAAACAACCTTGTAAATGATTGCCAACACGGTTTTATGCCGGGGCGCTCCTGCTTGACACAATTACTCAGGGTAATGGATATTTGGACCCAAATTCTGGAACAGGGTGGTAATATCGACCTTATTTACCTAGATTTTGTCAAGGTGTTTGACAGTGTACCCCATGAAAGGCTGAAAATTAAACTGGAAGGGTACGGGATTCGAGGAAATGTCTAGCGTGGATATAAAACTTTCTATATGACCGCAAACAGTGTGTAGTGGTTAATGGCACGAAATCATTATCTGTACCTGTAACAAGCGGGGTTGCCACAGGGCAGTGTATTGGGCCCGTTGCTGTTTGTTTGCTTCCTAAATGACATGCCTGAAGCTGTACTTTCCCCCATACAAATGTTTGCAGGCGACGCCAAGTTATTTCAGGAAATTAAGAACCAAGCGGACTGTGAAGAGCTGCAGAAGGGTCTCTGTGAGCTTCAAGAATGGTCGAAGAAATGTCTGCTGAGATTTAGTGTCACGAAGTGT
The DNA here is from genome assembly GCF_018991925.1 of Homarus americanus. Lineage (NCBI taxonomy): Eukaryota > Metazoa > Arthropoda > Malacostraca > Decapoda > Nephropidae > Homarus > Homarus americanus. The sequence continues at coordinate 12,241,259 of NW_024744839.1, read as the reverse complement.
AAGAGGATGCACCTCAGACGTACCAACGGTATGGAGGTGTCCCAACGGGACGAAGGGACTGCATTAAATGAGACGGAATGTGAAAAGGACCTAGGTGTGTACGTTGACAATGAACTGAAGTTCTCGGATTATTGCGAGAAGAAGGTAAATCAGGCATCTAAGTTATTAGGTCTTATAAGAAGGTCGTTCAGATATCTAGAATGTCCTTCCCGCGTAACGATCTTCAAGAGTGAAATGCTTCCCCTTGGAGTACTGTCACCCCGCCTGGTCCCCAAGATATGCCAGCGACTGTCAGCTGATTGAAATTGTCCAAAGGAGGGCCACCAGACTGGTGCCTGCACTGCGGCACCTCAGCTACCAGGAGAGATTGGAGCGCCTGAACTTGCCAAGCTTATAATACAGACGGGCAAGGGGAGATCTGATTGAGGTGTACAGGTAACTCAAAGGGCACTACTCAGTCGAGAGTCCTTACCTGGAGCTGGCTGACGCTCGCTCCACAAGGGGACACAGCTCAAGGTTAAAGAAGCTACAAGTCTAGAAAACTGTGAGGGGTAACTTTTTCGGATTGAGAGTTGTGAACTCACGGAACAAGCTGCCAGAAAGTCCGGTGACGGCACCGAGTGTGAGCTCTTTCAAGACCAGATTGGATAAGCACTGGAGCAAGTTCAGATACATTCAGGAGCCAGTGCATACCCAGTACTTGCCAACAGTGCGTAACAGAGACGTAATCGATCGCCCAAGCGGCTAACGAGCCGATCAGTGGTGAATACCGTTTATTTTCCTTATTACCCTTACCTCTGTTGCTCTTTTAGAAAGGCTGAATGCTAAACGGGATCATTTATCGAAATATTTATACATTCAATTATTTCATCCTACAAACATTTTGTTCATGGATAACATATTTTTAGTTCCTGTTAACTAAAAACAAAATCTAATTCCTATATTTAACCTTAAAAAGTTTTCTTAGGGATATGCCATACAAGATAAACGATGGTGCTGCCATCTGTTGCGTGAGAACATTACTAAAATGGTCGAGTAATGAAACGCGAAATACTGCCTTTATATTTGCCTTCCTCTCATTCTTTAACCCTCATTGGTCTTATAGGGTCGACACAGGTAACCTTGGCGATTAATATAAAAGTTTGTCATAACAAGGAGTAGGTCACAAAACCGATTGATTAACGTTTGATGGAATAATATAATAAAAGTAGCATGACCATATTTTATTATTAGTTATACTTGTATAGATAACCATAAATGTTGCCTACTGAATATTATATACAGTACAGTACACACAATATCTTTGTTTAAAAATTTTAAGTTGAAAAATAAGCAATGATTCAAACAACATATTCTTTAGATTACATAAATTATGCATAACACATATTGTCAGCAAAATTATTCAGTTAGTAGCCATTCCAACCGCCCTGCTTTTCAATGACGACATGTAGTTCTGTTGGGCATGGATGCCACAAGGTCACGCACCAGCTCTGGTCAACCCCTGTACTATTGCGGGTCCGTTCCTCTTCCATTTCCCACATGTTGATCATGTATGCCCACAATGCTCTATAACGTTCATATCTGCTCCCTTGCTGGGCCATTCAAGGAGCTTTAGGATGTCCTGCCTCGCAAACCACTGTTGAACGACGTGGGCATGCAGTGTGCATAGGGCAACGGTCTTGGAAAAATAAAATGGGCCCAGGTGAGAAAGGGTAATGAGAAAGGGTAATCCATCTCACGGAGGGATGGTAGGAAACACTCCTCGAGCAGCTCGATGTATTTCGCTGCTGTAAACCTCTACTCAATCTGGAACACATTACCCACGCCGTGATGTGAAACCAGTCCCAGACATTGGAGGTCACGCGTCCAGAACGCACCTCCTCAAATATGTTTAACCTGTCATACCTGCAAGCGTAACAGAGTAACAATTAGTTAATGTTTATTGATAGATAATATACCGTATAAAGTAGATCGTGCTTAATGTGGAGATATAAAACTTTTGCGAATCCCTTTCTCTTATTTGCTGTTCTTTATGGTAAAATTAATATCATTTGCGGTAATTACAATGAAGTGCATGACCTAATATATTGCAAACATCATACCTTGTATTATTGCGTCTCCAGCAATGAGTTTTAGCCATGAGAAGTACAGTATATATCACTCGTGGGAGTGTGGTGACTTTAGCATTTACGAAGTGGTCCACCTCGGCTGCCGTCATGACGTTGGCATCTTCGGCTGGAGTAGTCCTAAGCGGAGCACCTGATCTTGCTGAGGAGAGAACGGGAAGCATACATAAAATGGTTATATTAAATGCATCGATGCTATTATAATTTTCTAGTGAAACTGATGGAGTGCTCTGCTGTCCCAATAATAGCTTGTCCAGGTCGGTCATGTATGGAGAGAGCAGAATCACGGAGTCCGATGATTCTTCCTCTCAAGACTAACCTCTCTTCCTTCCTGTTCATGTCTGTCTGGTCAATGCAGCTACTGGCCATCGTCAGCTGTGTTCGACAACACCTCGGTAACTTTTAATCTAATATGTTGAATAGCAGAACGATAGAAATAATGTAAGAAATTTAGTTAGAGAGTTTTATATATGTTGCATTTAATTTAGGTTATAATTAGTGAAAGTAATATTTAACAGTTACCTGAAATGCAAATAATTACTCCTGATTTAAATAACAGTCTTGCGCGAGTCTGCATTCCTTTGTCTGCGTGCGCATCCTACCAGCTACCGTTGAATGTCAAATTACCTGCCGTCGTCAGTTCTTTAACGATCCTGACCGGAGAAACACAACACTCACCACCTTCAGTAAAAACCGGCGATCATGGAGGGGCTCAACAACTATGCTCCACCATTAATTCCTGACCTTCATCCACATTAGCAAACCTAACCCTATACTCTGTACGTAGTTTGATGTAATATAAACTCCGACATTGCTACTTAAGGTAATCACCCATATCGAGTGTTTAATTCGTATAACTTAATTAAAATATTTATTGTCCTGATATCAACCAATTCAGGACAAAATGGTGCCGTGACCAGGATTAAATCCCTAAGTGTAACTTTATTTAACTGGAGTTATATGAAATCGATGCTTCTTTTTCTGTGCTCTTCCCTGGAAGTGTTTTCTTTTTAATTTTATTGACTCATAGTAAATTTAATAATTAGCCATAAATTTAGTAATTTAGCTTAATAATTTATCAAATCATGGTTAGACTAGACTCCAAGACTAGCCATCTGTTTCCATAATGACACTTTCTTGTAATATTTTCCTTATAATCGTTATTTGTATTCTATAAATAATATTAGGTTTACTGGTTCGCTGTAACAGTCGCCTATCCTTTAGTAAACATGGCTAAAGCCGAAATGAAAATAATAAAATCACAGAAAGGTTAGAGAAGGCTACAAAGACAACCTTACTAGGTTAGTTGCGGATTTTGATGATTTTCTGTAGACAGCTACATCGTGTGATTTATTGGCAATAAAACAGATTATTCAAAATATACTTGATTCCATCTCTAAACATGATGAATTATTGTATAAACTAATAAATGACGAAGATGATTTGGCTAGAGAAATGATTGCTAGTGTACAATATAAACAAAGAATTAATGTTAATATCGCTCGAATAGATGGACAGACAACATCCAATTCACCGGGAATGAATCTACAAAAGCCAATGGGTGTTAAGTTACTTCCGCTAACCTTGCCAACCTTCGATGGTGACTCAATTAAGTGTCTAAGCTTCTGGAAACTTTTCAGTGTTAGTACATGATCGTAGGTAGTTAACCAGTAGCCAGAAATTTACATATTTATAGGGGCAACTACATGGCGAGACGTTGCAATTAATTAGTGGTTTCAGTGTGGTTGAAGCTAGTTATCGTCCTGAAATCAAATTATTAACTGATACATATGGAGAGGAAGATTTAATCAAAGGACGTATATTATACGCTTGTCTCTGTCACAGTTCAAATATGCTAGCCAAGGTACAGAGCAAATAAAATTACAGGGATTTACTGGTTCTTTGGGAAGTGAGGAATAAGTAATAGTCACACTCACTAATAAATATAATAAATATAAATTATAATGGCGCAAATTGAGAGCTGTAGTAGTGGATCAACTTTCCTCCTATAAGCCAGATAAAGGTGTTAATAAGGTATTACATAATATTGAAAACCAAGGTTTCAAATTAGCGGATCCAGACGTTACAGCTGGTGAGTTAGATGCTTATTGGAGCAGATCATTACAATGACTTTGTGCGTGCTGGTTATGAAAGGTTAGGTTAGATAATTTTATTACCCACAATTTATGGTAATGTCTTAAGTGGATTTTTCCAGTCTCATGATGAAGGTACCAATGTAGAAGTAGTTACTATCCTTTAAGTTAGCAGTATTGTAGACCCAGTGGGACAAATTTCAAGACAGTGTTGTGGACGTCTCCCCTACAAACTACATTTTTTTTTTTTTTTTTTTTTTGGGCACTCCCCTACATCCTTGTGTAAGGTGAAGCGCAGAAGCGTTTACAGTGCCCAACAGGGAAGCATGCTAAGTTCATGCTTGCCTTTATGTCTCATGAGTTAAGGGCGTAGAAGCCTGAAGAGTCAAGGGCAGAGAAGCCTGAAGAGTCAATGGTTTGTGTCATCAAGTTATTGGAAGCTCCAACAACTTGTCCCTGAATACGAATTCGCAACTTTCGACTTACAACAAGTACCTACTTTACTGCTTGGTGAACAGGGACTAATGGGGGCTAGGAAGTGTGTCCAAACAACTTCCACCGGCCCGGGAATCGAACCCGTGACATCTCGCTTGAGAAGGCAAGAGCGGTACCACTCTACCACCAGCACCCCCCTACAAACTACCTCCGCATTCCAATGCAACAGTATCCTAGCAACCAAGCGAGCGGCCCAAGGGGGCGTCACCAGCTGCTACCGTATCCTAGCAACACGGGGTCGCCATCTGCTACGTCTTCCCTAGCAACGGAGCCAAGAAACCGGCGAGTTCCCACGGGTTTACTTCTGGCTGCTGTGTATATAAGCTCGAATTCTCTCCACTGAGATTCATTCTGGCCTACGTTCCTGAACACGCAACACCTCCTCCAAGCAAGCTCCTCGCTGTCCAGCCCTCATTCAACATGGAGGACAGCAACACGCAACATCTCCTATAACGAAGCTCCTGCACAGATACCTCTTCAAGCACACTACTCACTGAACGTATCTTCCAAGCAAGCTTCTCACCACACGGCATCACCAGCACCAGACTGTCTTGTATACAATATATTTTATATAAGAGAACCACCATCTAGAGTTTCTATCCATCCATCCTGAGTGCTAGACAACATAATATCACGAACCCTAAAAATGGTGACCCCCGGAAAAACGTACTCACACAGGATGGAGGACGGACGGATTTCTCTACCGACTTTCAACCACAACGAATACACTGCTGTGTGCCATGCTGCCGCAAACCATTCAGTGGCTACACCTCCACTTAGCCCCGGTTTCGTCAACCTGATCAACGCTCCTCAGAGAAGTAGCATTCCACCAGACAAGCAAGACATCAGGGACCTGTTGCAAACTTTGAACCGCAGGATGGACACCATTGAACAGCTCTGCTCCTCCATGCCTGCTTCTTCTCCTTTTCCTGCCCCACGCACTGTGTCCTACCAACCCCAACACCCACGTCCTGCCCCAGACCCCGCCGCCAGACCCCAGCACAATGTACCTACCTTCTGATGGTACCATCAACGTTTTGGCGCTAAAGCTAGACACTGTGAGGCTCCCTGCAACTACACAGCAAAGCAACATTGACGGAGACTGGTAGGCAGCACATCACACGCCTTACTTCTGACCTGGACCACTTCACTCCTGCTGCCCGTCACGACCTGCTGCAAACACTACATCAGGTGGTTTCTGCATTCAAGGCTACTGCCCCACGCCAGCCTTCCCACCGTCCACAACATTTCTGTATACCCTCTTTTCATCCTCAGGTACCTACTGCTCCTGACGACCCCGCAGCCACCTGCTACGTCTTCCCTAGCAACGAGCCAAGAAACCGGCGAGTTCCCACGGGTTTACTTCTGGCTGCTGTGTATATAAGCTCGAATTCTCATTGTCAAGGCACCTATGTGGACAAAAATTGAAAACTTACACATGGAGACAGGTCTCACATCTCTACAAAGCAGAACGGAACGATTAACAGCGTGTTTTGCAACAAAACTGATTACCAGGGCTCGGGAAAGTGACATCAAGAACGGACTCTTACGAGCACTGAACCTTGACAGAGATATCTTTAACAAGAACACATGGTTATTGTGCGCAGCTGACGCTGTAAACCGACTGAAATTGAAAGACACAATCCTCAGCAAAGGACCTGATACAATGAGTCCAGACTACAGCATTCCAGCACCGTGGGAGTCCCCGCCAGCAGTCTTCAACATTCTACAAACTGGGACAAGAAAGGCTGCCTGTAACCCACATGAGCTCCGACAGATAGCAGAGAGAAACATGAAGGCTCTAACACCACACAATAGCACAGTGTATTACACAGACGGTTCCGTAGAGACCACCAGTACGAAGACAGGAGCAGCCTTCACTACAGAAGGAGGTAACACGTCCCTTTGGAGAACCTCAGATGGATGCTCTACTTTACAAGTTGAGCTAGCTGCCATACTTGGAGCCCTAAGACACGCTTCCATAAACAGTCAACAAGGCATTGTAATACACACTGACTCACGATTGAGGCACTACAAAGCAGAGAGCATAGAGACAACATTCATCTCATAACATCCGTTATTGGACTACTGCAGGGTTTAAAGCAACAAGATCGGCAAGTTATCATTAACTGGGTGCCCAGTCATATCGGAATCCCAGGGAATGAACGAGCTAATGCTGCTGCCAAGGCTGCGTTAGAAGAGCGAAACATTGAGATGAACATCCCGCTCAGTCAAGAGCAGAAAAAGAAGACAACAATAAAACAAACTGCCCAGTGGAAAATAGAGAAACACAGAAGGTTAACAACAGTATCACGATCGGCCAGGTGGTACTATCTGGTCACGAACTATGAGAGACCACTACTCATGAAGGATATAACAAGAAGGGAAGAAGTCAACTTCCACCGACTGAGACTGGGATACCCATGCATTTGGGAAATAATTGTAACAACACCAGCAGAGCAGCGCATATGCAAGACAGCGGAGCAGAAAACACACTGAAGCACTACCTCATAGAGTACCCTGGAACACAATTAGCTAGGAGAAACATACAAACCCCTATCACAGCAGAGAAGGTTGCCAGAAAGCTAACCACCAACTACTGTCAAGAAACCCTACAGTTTCTTACCGAGCATCACCCCCCACACTGGGAGATGTGCACTTAACCAAAAAGACGCTGGTGTTTTATCCCAGCTGTGGGTGGACCAGCCTTTTAGCTTAAGGTCCGCTTAGGTAATATTCCTACAAATCTCTAAAAAAAAAAAAAAATCCACTGAGATTCATTCTGGCCTACGTTCCTGAACACGCAACACCTCCTCCAAGCAAGCTCCTCGCTGTCCAGCCCTCATTCAACATGGAGGACAGCAACACGCAACATCTCCTTTAACGAAGCTCCTGCACAGATACTTCTTCAAGCACGCTACTCACTGAACGTATCTTCCAAGCAAGCTCCTCACCACACGGCATCACCAGCACCAGACTGTCTTGTATACAATATATTTTATATAAGAAAACCGCCATCTAGAGTTTCTATCCATCCATCCTGAGTGCTAGACAACATAATATCACGAACCCTACAACAGGATGGAATCTCTTCTAAGATTAATGATCTTTCTGCTCTATGGGAATTAGATCACATTGGAATAAAGTCCCGAGAAACTGACACGGAAAACTGTAGAAAGTTTCTGGAAAACTACATGGAGTTTGACAAGATGACCGTCTACATCTCTATTGACTACAATGAGCTCATTGAAATAGGCACATATTGTGTTGCCTATTAAATCACCAAACTAAGTGTTGATCATCCTTTGATGAATTAATGGCGCATTTCGAAGGCCGATAGGCAGACGTAACAATTCAAAATGGCCCAAAGGAGTGCTAAAAACAGTATTATCTTTAAATAAAGACTGCAGTATATCGCTTAGAACAGGCATTGGGTACGTATCTGGGAAAGTTTCTTCGTTGACTCGCCGAAAATCAATGACTAATGGCCAACTTCCATCCTTCTTAGGGACTAAAAACCATGCGATTTGCTTGTAAAGCTATTGATTGATTCATTGATGGATACTGCTACTTGTGGAAACCAGTCCTCCTATGAACTGTGCGTCGGATTCACCATGTGTCGGAGAATCTCAAGATTTTTACGATTTTTACGCTCGACCAACCCATTTGAGGATGAATGGTAGGCAGTTGTGAAGGTTTGTGTGATGTCGTATTGTTGACATATTGCTTGGAGTAGGGTACTAGCTCCTGTAGGGTCAGATCCCAGCGCGCTAGACTCCCTGATAAGATCTTCCCATGAAAAAAATAGTTCTGTCACGGCTACATGATCTGTGTGGACGGTGATCGGATATCCGATAATGAGATCCCAAAAATGCTTGGAGACCACACTACAGCTAATGCTTCCTAGTGAGTAGCTGAATAACGTGTTTCTGCATCGTTGAGGGAGCGACTGGCGTATTCTATTACACGCATTACACGCCACTTCCCTCGATGTTCAGTTTGCATGAGCACAGCCCCTAGCCCTAGGTCGGAGGCATTGGTGCACTTGGTAATTGGTTTGGTGTAGTCCGGAAAGGCTAACATCGGAGCATTCGTTGAGGCGCCCTAGAGGGCATTAAAACTGTCTTCTTGGTGTAGCCTTCAATGAAAGAACGGTAATACCAAGGAAACTGCTTCACCGCCTATACCTTACAATCTACTGTGTGCATACCGTTGCCATCCACTACGTGTCCAAAAAATTAGATTCTGGATATAATTTATTCACATTTGGAAAGTTTCACTTTCATTCCAGCTATTTTAGCTTTGAAAAGAATTCTCGTAGTTTCTTTAAATGGTGTTGTAAATATTTGCCTACTATGATAAGATCATCTAGATAGGCATAGACTGTGTTTCCTATCACTTCAGCAAACAAGATATTTATCATTCTTTGGAATATTGGCGGCGGATTCCTCAAACCAATGGCATTCATAAGAATTCGAAATGTCCCATTGGAGTACTGAACGCAGTTACCTCGAGGGATTCCTTATGTAAGGGGATTTGCTAGTACCCGCTAAGCAAATCTGGGTTACTGAAGACTGAGTTGTCTTTTCCTTAGAGACTATAGTAAGTCAGTTAGGACAGGCATTGGGAACCTGTCTGGTACAGTTGCTTGGCTGATGCTTCAGAAATCAATGACTGGTCTCCCTCCTCCATCTTTCTTGGGAACTAGGAATAGAGGTGAGTTCCATTTGGGGTAGCCTATATGCTGGTATGTAGATCTGGTGAGTGTCCGGCTTGAGTGGAATGTGATGGTTTGTCAACGTTGTTTTACCTAGGGGTTCTCCAGGTGATGATATGATTTCCTTGAACTCGGCAAATAATTCTAAAAAAAACATGTTTGCCTTGCGGATGATCAAATACTTTTACGTGTGGCATATTTAACTCTACTGTTTTCAATACGTGGTTTTTCGGTCGATTCCCCTTGTGTTATACTACCTATCGGTAAACCTATTGATTCTGTGACGACTGCTTTGTCGTAAACAAGGAAATTACCCAAACAACATCCCTTTCGTAAAGTTATTGGTCCCCCCAGTTCTACTGTATTGAGAACAAGGACATCTGTGAGACTACCTAATCTAACTGTGCTTAAGGTAGACTCAAGTGACAAGCCTTTCATCCGTGGACTTTCACTTAGACACACAACTTCTGTTCCTTCACTCACATTTTGCAAACGTACTGTGACTCTAGTTAGTTCCTGGCTATGTAACCGTTTTACACCAGTTAACATAGCAGGCGTTAGAATCCAGTTCTTGCAGCTTTCATCACAAATGTCCTTTAAGCTAGTCGGTGGAGTTTCAGGGAGTGACTCTTTAACTATTTGCTTCTGTGTGGTAGATTCCCCCATGCCTGTCGAGGCAGTTATTTCACGAACACCCTAGGTAAGCACTAGATGTGAAGTTTGCATTGCGTATTAAGTTTTACAGTTATGCGTTACGGTGTGATTTCTTGGCTCAACGTTAATGTTGTTCTGCTTTAGTGTGGAAAGACCGATTAACCCATCTGCTATGTAGAAATTCGCCAGAAAAGCTTTACTGGACCTAGAAAAACGGATTGGCAGAGTTATAACCCCCGCCATGTCTAATTGGATTCCTGACACACCGGACAGGGGAATGTCTGTAGGTTTTATTGGCCACTTATTAGGAGGTTATCGTCGCTTGAGTTCATTGAACGACGCAAATGAGATAACATTGGCTGAGGCTCCGGTATCTGTCTAGGGAAAACTGATTATTACCTATCCTCGCCTGTACAGTCAAAACCCCCACTTTGTTTAACGAGGCGATTAATGAGCCTGTGATGGAAGCGTTGTTTTCTTGCACCGTTGACGCTATCCCAGATCGTGTATTATGGTAAGGGGACTCATGTAATACACACCATTTAATCGGAGTGCCCTTTGTATTTGTGAGCATTCTATTTGCTGTGTAGTGTCCTTATGAACTTTTTGGTTGATTAGAATACTCTGGATTTTTAGAGTCCAGGGAGGATCCTTTTCCTTGATCTTGCCACGGGCTAGATGAGTTTTTGTCCTTTTGTCTTCCAAACCAGCAATTAACTGTGGCATGTCCCTTACGTTTTCAGATTTTGGAAAAATGTGCCTTTTTGGAATTGGTTCCTGTGGTAGTTTGTGGTTGTTCCTAAGAACTGGTTACAGGTGCTACCGACAGAGCCCCAGGAATAGTTTCCACCGGCTCAGAAATTTCCTCCAAGTAATATACAAGCTTAGTCCCTAGTTTATATTCCTTCTCTCTGGCTGCCCTGCATGTAGTTTCATGTAGCACCATGATATACTGTTGGAAGTCAATGATTTTATATAAATTTTCCTTAGTTAATTTTCCTTCGTCATCAAACCAATTTGAGGATGTTATGTAAGTTTTGAGATCCATCATAGTGTGTCCGGCTATAGCCGGTGCTTCTTGTGCGTCATGAGCAAACACAATGGTCCTTGTACGCTCTACCATCTTGAAAATCCAATTAAGCGCGGCTCCTTTTGTTCCTGACCCGAAAAAGGATATGAAATGTTTCCTAAACGTTTTATAGTCAAGGGTTTCATCATGAAAAGTTGAAGCGTACATCATTAATTTTTATCTGCCCGACTACCGGTTTTGACGTTGTTTCGGACGTAAGAGATTTATCCCCATCGATAGTAACATTATTGTTTCGCATTACATCTTCTCACTTACGCAGAAATGTTAAGGCATTAATATCTAAGTTATGACAGCTGTTGACTGAGTTATGGCAGCTTTTGGCCTGAGTTATGGCAGCTGTTGACCTTTGTTATGGCAGCTGTTGACCTAAAATGGTAATTTCTATTACGTCATCTTACAACTACAGTATTATTGGTCACCCACAATGCATCTCACTCTTTATATTCTGCCGGCTTTTACTGGCAAATAACTGAATCAATAAATGTATCTAAAGTATCCTGGTGTAGAATAAGTGAATCTTAAGTATCCTTTTATAGAATGATTAGTAAATCTAAAGTATTCTTATGTAGAATGATAATTTGAATCTACGTCAACTATACTGCATTTGAATTATATATTAATTCTTAGAATCTACTTTTGTTCACAGATTGTGTTCACGTTTGGATGGGAAGACCGCCGACGATGTTTCTAATTTGTTCTCCTACCTTGCGGCCAACGTGGAGTATGTGGTGCAGTACAACAAGGACAACCGAGCCTTTGAGGGCGTGAAGGGGACTAACATCACTGTGGATACAATATGTGACATTATGATGAACGGGGAAGGTGATCCTATAGACAGGTATGACACAACAACCACTGAAACTTGGTTTTCGTTTTTTCTCATTTAGAATCTTGATTTCAACAGAGTAATGGAATTGTTATTGAGTTTCAGTACCACGTGGATGGTATTATATTTTAATGCGTATACACCAGGGTCCACAAAACCAGGCATGTACTTTACATAGCGTATACACATGATAATTTTGAAAATACCCTCACATAAATTTTTGTAATGTGTGAATTACTTTCGAATTTTTTCCAACATTTTATTATTATGTTGCCAGATATGCAGAAGCCAACTCTTTGATTTTAGATGAATATGGAGAGTTGTGTTTAGATCACACTTATGACGCCATGATAAAACAACTTCAAGTTACTAGCTGGGGAGATGACGAAGCAATGGCAGGTACGTCCAGTTATAAATACAAGGTGCCTCAAAAAATTTGAACACACTGGCATTTATACTTTATAAGAGATCGCCCGAATGTTTGTACTTCAACAGCAACATTATCCCCACTAGATGGTGTGCGAGGCCTTCAACCAAACAAGTGAGGACGATGTTGCGCTGTTGTAATACAGATATTCAAATGATATAATTATACGAAAAAAAAAGATATATATATATATATATATATATATATATATATATATATATATATATATATATATATATATATATATATATATATATATACTTTTTTTTGAGACACCTGTCTTGTTGTAGATCTCGCATACCAACTAGTGGGGATAATGTTGCTGCCCGTGATTGTGTCTGTGTGTCTTTCTTTGCGTCTGTTCCAGTCATAGCTCCAAAGCGAAAGAAGTTACAGACCTGAAACTTTACACACATGGGTCACAGGGTTGTGCACCTTGGCAAGAACTATAAATCTTCCCCGATTTGTTTATGAGATAAAGAGCAAATTTTGTGTATGAAATTGAATGATGCTGTTCTAAAGAACATGTTAAAAACATAAACAGACTGTCTGAGCAAGTGAACGACATGGCCAGAGCCTCTCCTTCAGTGACTAAGCGTCAGATACATCAAGTACACAAATTTCAGTACTTTATCGAAGAGTGCATTCCTTTCGAACAAGACAATGAACGACCTGCTGGTGAACATAGTCACACAGGCAGTTATGTCAGAAGTTAAAGTTGACATACTCCTTATAGTGATGAAGCTGGGAGAAAAGGCTACGATAATTTTATTATGACACACATAGTGGGCCCAATTTATCCTTGGCAGAAGATGAAAAGGCCGAGTTGGAAATCAGCCTCAGAGACGACAAGAGTTAAGTTACCCATTCATGTTGTTTAACTCTAGTAAAATTGATCACTCATCGTATAAGTGTTCATTATTGTGAGATCTGGGTCAGGTATTAAAATAAACCTCCCGTCAGCTGTTGGAACATACGAGTTTAGCCGCATGGTGGGTTCACTATTTGCCTGTCTGAACAAGTGCAAACTCATGGCTATCTTAGAAGCTTCCATACCAGAGAACACTAAACCAAGGCATTTCAGTACTGTTGAAGATGGATTCACTGAGCGAGGCAACCAATAGTTGTCAATTTTGAATATTTCTTTTTCATTATACTATAATTATACAGGATTTTTTAATTTTGAATTATCTTCATTGCCATTCATACAATGTACTAATTAGGTTTTATATAATTAACTTAAGATTTAACTTTTCCTACATATTTACAAAATTACTTCTAAATGCGACAATATGGGTAGTGGTATGATTCATGCGTCCATGTTCTGGCTCCACTTTCACTGTGCTACAGCTCATGACAGGTAATATAACACCTTTTCTGCCCTCCATTGTATCATGGGTCGCTATACAATTAAATGGGGAAACTCAAGAAGAATATCAGAAATTAAAAGCAAAGGTGACGGTGGCAGAAGGATGCAGCCCACTGATAAGAGGGATATAATGATAATGAGTGAATATTGTGTCAACAAATGATACCTGTTATGTTGACTATAATAGTAAACCATTACATGTTTTTTTTTTTTTGTTTTTTTACGGGGATTAGCTCACCCGGGCACAGGTCACTGACCCACATCGAGGCCTAAGGGGCGAAAATGTAATAATAAAATCAATAATAATAATAACAACACTGATAATAATAATAATAATAATAATAATAATAATAATAATAATAATAATAATAACAATAATAATAATAATAATAAAGAACAATAAAGAAATAAAAAACATTAAAAAAGATCAATAGTGAGAAACGATATATGTATGTTGTGTTGTCAAAGTAAGAGAAACAATTGAGACCCTTCAATTGTGTGTAAATGTGGCAGAAAGTCAGATCAGCAACCTGGTACTTGGTCACAATTTTCGCGATGCCATATGGCAGCAGGGTCTACCATTAGACAGCACATTATGCTTCCAATATCTTACCAGGAAGTAGTACCTCCCTGTTTGATAGTAGCCTACTACCTAGTACATTTATACCGAAACGTGGTTTAATATCTCCCAAATTACATGGACATTACAATAGTGTCTTACTGTACCAATAAACAGAACACCAACAATAGCAAAGTTTTCTTTGCTACGTGTTATACTCACTCACTTGATATGCTACTTGCCTATTTCGGTCTAGTAGTACCACTGTTGATGCACTATGTCGGTCCAGGCTTTAGTACTACTACACATGCATATGTGCACACAAGATACACTATTCATAAATGTTTAAATAATGTTGATAGATGTATAGACATTAAGTTATCCTGATAATGTTTATAGAAGGATGAACTGTTTCATGGTGCAGGTCGTCTCTGGGTGTATCAGACGTGCACGGAGTACGGGTACTATCAGAGTTCAGACTCACCAAACCAGCCATTTGGAGACAAGTTTCCCGTCGAGTTCTTCATCAAACAATGTGCGGATATTTATGGCCCCAAGTAAGTAATACAATATAATTATTGTTATTATACGTTAAATATTACCCAGAGTAAGGAATATTATCATTATTATTATCACTCGTCAAATAACAACTAATTCTATTATTATCACTCATTAAATATTACCTAAATAAAGTACCCGGTAGTATTGTCATCATTATTGTTAATACTTGTTAAATATTACCAAAAATCTGTGATATCTTTATTATTTTTTATTTACTCTTCAGTCAGGTGCTTGTGGAAGAAGTTTTGGTTGTCTTCTCCGCCTGATTCATAGGTGGTCAAACCCACAGGTGCCTAAGTGTAAATATACCCAAATCGGCCCAAGCGTAAAGATAAGAACATAAGAACATAAGAAAATAAGGAGTCTGCAATTGGCCGGTTGGCTTGTGCATGGCAGCTCCTGTCGAGAGTTACTACCACTCTCTATCATCCATGAATCTATCTAGCTTCCTTTTAAAACTTTCCAGCGTTCCAGCACTTACTAGAAAGTTGTTAAGCTTGTTCCACTCGTCCACCACCCTATTTGTAAACCAGTTTCTTCCTATCTCCCTCCTAAACCTAAACTTATCCAACTTGAATCCATTGCTCCGAGTCCTACCCTGCTCGGATATTATAAGAACTTTATCTATATCCCCTTTATTGATTCCTTTCACCCACTTAAATACTTCTATCATATCTCCCCACACTCTTTGTCATTCTTCGCTGCACCGACTCCAGTGAATTGATATCCATTCTATAATAAGGGCACCAGAACTTAACCCATAATCTAGGTGCGGCCTGACTAGCTCAAGATATAGTTGCAATAAGACCTCTGCACTCTTATTACTTACACTTCTAGATATAAAACCTAATACTCTGTTTGCCTAATTTCGAACATTAACGCACTGTTTTCTAGGCCATAGGTCCGGGCTTACAAGTACCCCTAAGTCTCATTCACAAGTCGACTTCTCTAGGTTGATGTTGTTAAGGCTGTATACATTAACAGTATTTTTTCTTCCAATATTAAGTACGCTGCACTTGCTGGTGTTGAATTTCATTTGCCATTTTTCTGACCACCCCTGCAGTTTATTTAAATCCACCTGTAGTGCATTTGCATCCTGCCCTGAATTAATCTGCCGCCCTATTTTGGTGTCATCCGCAAACTTGCTTATGTCACTGCTGATCCCAGTATCTAGATTGTTTGTGTAGATTATGAACAAGAGTGGGCTTAGTACTGACCCCTGGGGAACCCCACTGGTTACACAGCCCCACTCAGATTTAACACCATCTACTCTGACCCTCTGCGTTTTATTGGTGAGCCATGATTTTATCCAATTTGAGACTTTCCCCTCGATACCATGAGCCTTAACTTTTCTCAGAAGCCTCTGCTGCGGTACTCTGTCAAATGCTTTGCTAAAGTCTAAGTAAATAACATCGTAATTTTCGTACTTATCTACTACCTCGAAGACTTTCCTAAAAAACGTTAGCAGATTTGTTAGACAAGATTTTCCCTTTGTAAACCCATGCTGAGAGTCGTAGGTTAATTTGAAATATCAGTTTCACCTCTGGAATTTCCTTGCAAGTTTCTTCTGTGAAAACTGATAAAAAGTAGCTGTTCAATGCTTTGCTTATTTCTTCACTGCCATTGATCACTTGCCCCCTTCCTGACTTTAAAGGCCCAACTTTGTCCTTGACCTTTGTTCTATATACCTGGAAAAATTCCTTGGGATTCGCCTTGGATTCTCTTGCTATTCTGATTTCATAGTCTCTCTTTGCTTTCCTTAAATTTTTCTTAACATTCCTAGATAGTTCATAATACCTAATTCTGAGCTGCTCCTCCCCTCCCTTTAATTTCTTATAAATTCCTTTCTTTATTCCTATGTCATATTTAATTTTTCTGGTCATCCACCTTGGCTCATTCTTATTTGACTGAATTTTTCTGCATGGTATATTTTGTTCTTGTGCTTTACGTAGTTTACTAGTGAATATATTATAGTCATGGTCAATTGTTGTGTCATCTGTGGCCTCACCCCTTCCTTCTGGGGACTGACCTGACTGTTCCCAGGTGACCTCACCTAGGTACCTTCTTAACCCCTGATAATCCGCCAACCGAAAGTTTGGGATGCTGACCATATTGTCATTGTTTTTCGTTTCCCAATTTAGGGTGAACCTGATTTCTCTGTGATTACTGTTACCTAGTTCTTCCCCTATTGTGATATCTCTGATAATATTTTCTTTATTTGTTAATACTAGGTCTAATATATTGTCACCTCTAGTAGGTTCTGTAATTAGTTGTTTCAAAAAATTGTCGTGTACTGCATCTTGGAAGTCTTCAGATTCATAGTCACCTACAATGTTGTCCCAGTCATAGCCTTAGGTGTCCAGATGTAAACTTACCCACAAGTGCCCAGTTGTAAACATCGCCATAACTGCCCAGGGGTAAACATACCCAAAAGTGCCCATGTGTAAAATACCCACATGTTCCCCGGAGTAAACATAACCACAGGTACTATCTAAAAATTCCATTCTATTTTTACAGTTTCAGACATTTTACACGATAATGTTTACACATTAAGACATTTTATATGATAATGTTTACACTTCAAGACATTTTACACGATATTGTTTACACTTTAAGACATCTTACAGAATAATGTTTACACTTGAAGACCTTTTACAGGACATTGTTCTTACCTTATCTTGTGTACAGGTTCGACTTAAGTCTCCTAGAGGCAGGTGTCAAGAGAACAAACACAATCTTCGGTGGACGTGACCTGAATGTGACAAGAGTCGTCTTTCCTAACGGCTCTATCGACCCCTGGCACGCCCTGGGCATTACTTCCGACCTCAACCCTGATGCCCCAGCCATTTATATTAATGGTAAGTTATAAATTATATCCATCAAAGTCGTATTTCATATCCTCGTGTTTTTAGTTGTGTCTGGGCATGTACACGTTGAGATGAGTAAATTTAGAGACTAGAGGGACAATTGCCAGGAATCATAACTGGTACATCAGTTGGGACAGTTTGTTAGAGTGGCACATGTGTGTTTGTTTATATTGTATTTTGTCGATATGAATGGGCTGGCGCAACCCCATCAAAATAGTCATATCACAGTGTTTGAGATTCCCCCTACATCTATAATAGTTGGTATACAATTTCTGTCTATACATGTGATATTCAGATTACCAAATATAACGTCAGTGCCTGTAGTAAATTTTTGTCGGGTAGTGACGTGTGTTGACGATTTCGCTAACTGTGCGGGGACCTGGTCGAAGCTAGATGGGGCTGAGGTAAACGGCTGCACCAGTGAGTAGAAATCATGTCAAAATAAAATGAAACGATTACGTCAAAGACGTGATGTCCAGCAGTATTGATATAAGTAACCGTAATCACACACTGATTTCCCTAATATTATACACAAGTTAAACAGACTTGGCGCAAAGTCTGGTAAACAGCTTTATTGGAACACTGTATCACAATGTGTGTATATTGAGTCTAGGCTTGCTTACCTATTCTCTCCTCACTATATTTCCCTGACATGTTGGTGTAGTATGTCGTAATAGACCACAGGATATGCTTTTCATACGAACACCCGAGTGTCACGTAGCATATGTGTATTGATGTCTACCTGCTAGAACATAGTAGACAGTTGCTGGGTAGTAACAAACACATCCATATTAGTTACTATATAATAAGTTCATCAGTTGAAATAACCATACATGCACTTTTGAACCATGAAAAAATAAATCAGTAGGTGCTATTTCCTAGTGAACAACACTTAGCTACCCAGACACACAACACCTCCACCCCCGGTCTTTCCCCGGCGCCATGAACCTCACACTCTCTAAGCCAGTGGTTCTCAACCTTGTTTGCCCCATGCACCCCTTTCACCATATGTCAGAATGTCACTCCCCCCTCCTTTCCAAGATTGTCTGCCTCAAAAAGTGCATTCCAAATAATATGCATATAATACTGAAAATCCTTTATTTTTTCCATATTAGTGCATATACATTTACAATTTTACATGGATTATTTTTATAGTGGAGTTTTACAAATTAAATGCCAATTGAAAATGTTGATGGATTTATAAAACTTGAATAAAAGTAAAATAGTTTTTTTTTATTTATAATGAATTACTTAACAGACCAAACTGAATCATAATGCAATAAACAAAAAGTTCAATAGAATACCAGGATATTGTAAATTTGTAATTAATTTTATTCAGATGAAGATTACAGTCAATGAGAAACCTGTGATTGTTTTTTCTTCGCCAATTCTGGGATACGCGGAGGAGTGCTTGAAAGGGCACAACGCAGGTCATTTTCTACCTCTAATCTACTACGTTGCTTCGTTTTAATTTGCAACAGAGTTGAAAAGCCTGACTCACAAAGATATGTCGACACAAACGGAAGCAATGCACGGATAGCTCTTTCTGCCACTTTTGGGTAGGAATCGCACATCAAGGGCCAAAATTCTGTGATTGATTTCTCATCTAACATATCTCTTGCTCCCGAATCAGTTTTCCCCCCCCCCCTGAAAACCTGAATTCCCCCCCTGGGGGGAATTCCACCCTGGTTGAGAACCCCTGCTCTAAGCCTTCCATCAACACTGCCTCGCTATCAGCAGCTCATAGATCGCACAAGGTGGAATTAACGTCCTATCTTATCAATGACAATTTAATTTGTTGTAAAATAACATCATAACAACATGTTTCTGGACCAATGTCTTATAAGGCAGACATTATAACAACATTCCACCACGGCCGTGTTCCCACCGGGCACGCACACAGGGCACACACAATTATTGATTGAGCTATTTGGATACTTCAGCCATTAACTTAAGGTTGGCAACGAGGATGTGCTGTTTGGGCTGTGGTTTGATATCGAACTATCTCACTTGTTAACATTTGCCTGAATGAGTGTAGGGTAGTCTCTGGTAACTTTGACGAAGCTGGGTGAGATATTAGGTAATCTCACTGAGTGTCTTCTTTGATACAGTCATAGATTGGTTGATAGTTGAAATCGTCACAGCCGCCCTGGGTTGCACTTGTAATTATCTTAGCTTGTAAGTTACACAAGTGCACAAAGGTTCTGTTATCTTCACTTGTTGTTCCTTGGTTTAATGTAAATACACTTGGTGATTTTCTAGTTATATTGGATAGTCTGGTAGTTACAAGGTTGTTTGTTGACAGACTACTGAGCATTGGCTATTAGCTTGTAATTAGCTGATATAATTAGAGAGAGGTACAGTCTGGGGGAGCTAAGCACACAACACGTCTCTTTGGTAAGGTGTCTGGCTGTGTACTGGTGAACTTTGGGAAACTGTGTGAACTAGATGACCTCTCTTCGTCTGGTTGTTGGGGAGGTAATCTATACGTCAACACAGACATTAAATCTACACAGGCCTACTCTCACACGGAGGGCTGAGAAGATTTATGGGTTGTAACCCGAGTTTGTGTGAAACAAACAAACTGTTCATCTTAGGAGGGGTGACAGAACAAGCTCAGTGTAGTTGTATGCTCAATAGTCTGGGTGATAGAATGTATATAATGAATATATGTCCTTAGCACATATTTATATAATATTAATTGATAGAGGTTAGAACAGTGTTGCAAGTGAAGTATATCGAGACATCAGAGAGTTGACAGAATCTCTGAGGGTAAGAACTTTGGCAGAATCAGGAATAGTAGAGGTGATAGGTGGTGTGGTGTCCTGCGGCAAAAATGCTGGTGCACTTAGACCCGCCAGAGGTACATAAGGCAGCGGTGGTGGAGAGGCTAGGCGCTTGTGGTAGAAGCGGTACCGCTCTTGCCTCGCAAGCAAGATGTCACGGGTTCGATTCCCGGACAATCGGAAGTTGTTTGGACACTCTTCTTAGCCCCCTTGGTCCCTGTTCACCTAGCAGCAAAGTAGGTACCTGTTGTAAATCGAAAGGTTGCGAATTCGTATTCAGGGAAAGTTGTTGGAGCTTCTAAACTTGAACTGACACAATCCGGAGGAGTGGTGACCCGAGGATCACACACCCAACACAGACAAAAAACCAAATACGTGCGCTATGTGCTAACCAAATAAATGCAGTCGTGTAAAGCCACGGCACTATCTCTCCCACTACAATTCCCTTCCTAACCTCCTGCTCCTTCCTCTGTCATCTTCCCCGCTCTGCCTTTCGCTTCCAACATCTTTTGGAGCTTCTAAACTTGAACAGAGGCTAGAGCGGCGGACTGGCGTCTGAAGCAACCATGCCAGACATCGACTCCTCGGTCATGACAGCAAGGACATCTAATTTCCAGTGAGAGGTATCTGACGCAGACAAGGGAGATCGTCCCAAGGTATAGGCAATAGGCATCGGAGGTAGTGGGCGATGAAGGAATCCGGTGAGAGTATGCACGGGAGTCTTGGGCCTCAGCACACCAGGCATATTTCATTGGAGAAGTATCGGGATATATGACTGATTCCCCAGCACTTCAAGCACCATGGTTGTTTGGCCTAGTTCAAAGGAATGGAGACGGAAAGAAACTGAAGACGATAGCTGGCGGGGGAGGGACTGGGATACTTCAGACGACAACAAGCCGGTTGATGAGTTTTCCATTCTGATGGAAACGATGAACAGAGTGGAAACCGGGAATTTCGTTAGCAATTTACGGGACCTGTCAGGTGAATCCTGAATGTTGATTTCCTGGTTATTATCATCAAACGAATCCTGGCGATTTCTTTCGATCTAGCTGAGGGTCTCGCTGCAGGTTTTTGTGATGACAACGTCGAGGATACCCCATTATTTTTACTTTTATCCTCTTCGCCACTGATCGGCTTGTTAGCCGCTTGGGCGATCGGTCACGTCTCTTTTCATTTAAATTCTTCACCAAAAGATAGGCTCGCTAGCCGCCCGGGCGATCGGTCACGTCTCTGTCACGCACTGTTAGCAAATACTGGGCATGCACCGGCTCCTGGATGTACCTGAACCTGCTCCAGTGTTGGTCAAGTCTTCTCTTGAAAGAGCTCACACTCGGTGCCGTCACAACACTCTCTGGTAGATTGTTCCAAGAGTTTACAACCCTCTCTCCGAAAAAGTTTGCCCTCAATGTTTTCTGGACTTGCGGCTTCTTCAATATTGAGCTGTGACCCCTTGTGGGGCGAGCGTCCGCCAGCTCCAAGTAAGGACACTCAACTGAGTAGTGCCCCCTGAGATGCTTATACACCTCAACTAGGTCCCCCCTTGCCCGTCTGTAGTATAAGCTAGGCAAGTTCAGGCGCTCCAATCTCTCAGGGTAGCTGAGGTGCCGAAGTGCAGGCACCAGTTTGGTGGCCCTCCTTTGAACATTTTCAACCAACTGACAGTCCCTAGCATATCTCGGGGACCAGATGGGGTGACAGTACTCCAGATGGGGAAGCACTTCACTCCTGAAGATCGTCACGAGGGACGGACCGTCTAGATATCTGAACGACCTTCTTATAAGACCCAATAATTTATTTGCCTGATTTACCTTCTTCTCACAATGGCCCGAGAACTTCAGCTCATTGTCAACATACACACCTAGGTCCTTCTCACACACAGTCTCAACTAGTGCAGTTTCTTCATCCCGTTGGGACATATGATACGCCTCCTTACCGTTGGTACGCCCCAGGTGCATCCTCTTACACTTCGTGACATTGAATCACGGCAGCCATTTCTTCGACCCTTCTTGGAGCCCACAGAGGTCCTTCTGCAACTCTTCACAGTCCGCTTGGTTCCTGATTTCCCGAAATAACTTGGCGTCATCGGCAAACATTTGTTTGGAGGAGTGTACAACGTCAGGCATGTCATTTATGAAACAAACAAACAACAGCGGGCCCAATACACTGCCATGTGGTACCCCACTTGTGACAGGTACGGATGACGATTTCGTGCCATTAATCACCACACACTGCTTGCGGTCATGTAGAAAGTCTTCTATCCACGATAGGACATTTCCCCGAATTCCGTACCCTTCCAGTTTGATTTTCAGCCTTTCGTGGGGTACACTGTCGAAAGCCTTGGCAAAATCTAGGCAAATATTGTCGATATTACCACCCCGTTCCAGAATATGGGTACAAATATCCAATACCTTGAGCAATTGTGTTAAGCATAAAACCGTGTTGGCAATCCTTTGCAAGGTTGTTTCGTAGTAGATGTTCCAGTGCGGCATCTCTGATAATATTTTCAAGTACTTTACATATTATGCTGGTCAGGCTCACCGGTATATAGTTGTTCGAGGAGTGACGATCGCCCTTCTTTGAAGATAGGACTCACATAAGCCACTTTCCTTTCACTGGGGACCTTTTGTTCATCAAGGCATTTACAAAACAGGATTTCCAGGGGCTCGGCAAGCTCGTTGCACAACTCTCTTAGCTCTCTAGAATGCACCATGTCAGGGCCGGGACTCATATGGACCTTCAGCTTTAACAGTTTATTTCTAATACCCTCTTCTGTGAACACAATTTGGGTCAGTGCTGTATCGAAGGTTAATCGCATCCTCTCTTGTGAACACCGAGGAAAAGAAGCTGTTCAATGCCTCATCTTTATCCTGGTCAGAATCTGTGTAACTACCATCTTCAAGCCTCAGGTCTGATACTCCTACTAACGTTTTAATTTCGACTTTGCTTAGCGGTAAAACGCCTTTGGGTTTGACTTGACCTCGCTTGCAAGCAGCCTCTGGAACTCCTTTTCAGCCCTTCCACACTCTATCTTTGCTTGGTTTCTGACTCTTGCATACATCCTCCTGTCCTGCTCATCGTTTGATCCAACCCACGTCTTGAATTTCTGGGTTTTCTTCTTAACTTTGTCGACCGCGTGGTTCATTTGTCGGGATCCCCTCGTATTCCTAGAGGCACTGGGTTTTCTTGGGTATATATTTATTGATCAAATGGGTCACTTTACTAGTTATGATATTCAGCGTAATGTCTGCATTCTTGTGCCTTAATGAGCCAGGCCAGTTGATACCCCTCATCTCTTCCCTCATCCCGTTGTAATTTCCCTTGTAATATTTGCACCTTGGCCTGGCCTTATCCTGAACTAGGTAACAGTAAATCTGAATGACAACACTATATGGTGAATGGTGCCAACTGGGACAAGGTGTTCCAGTTTGGCCACCATAACCTCCTCGTTTGTTATGATGAGGTCTAGTGGCTTGGGTGTTTGCTCCCCTCTGTAATGTGTCGGGTCTCTAACATGTTGGCACAGAAAATTATCTCTCAGAGTTCCTACAAAAAAAATAGCAGGGTTATTCAAGTCATTTGGGGTGCACTCGTTTCTCCAGTCGATGTCGCCATAGTTAAAGTCCCCTATGATAAGGAGGTGGCTAGGGTTGAGCATCGCTGTGTTGTCTATTAAAGCTCTTAATTTCCTTTGATTTAGTGGGCCACAGTTTTAGGATCTGTAGATACACCCAACGATAAGTATGTCCCCTTCCATTAATTTAATTTTACACCACTTGGACTCTTCAAAAACATCCTCTTCCTGTACCCTCGCCTGGCTGGCTCTAAGGTCTTGCCTAGCATAGATAACCACACCCCTCTTGCAAGTTTCTTGAGAAAGGTTCGTAAATGAGTCATATCCAGCAATACTGAACTCACATTCCTCTGGGTCGATTCTCCTGTTCTCGTACAACAGTTCGACAACTCCCACAATATCTGGTTGGTGTACTTTCAGTAGTGTTTCTTGGTAACGTCTCTGCTCTTAGTACTAACCCCCCCCCCCCCTATTCTCAGAAGCTGCAGCATTTGCTAAGTACAATGTATTTTTCAGGGTGTGGTTAGAAATGTCTTTGTTTACACGGCGCTCGCCTTCTCCTGCCTGGTAGGCGAAGCTGTTACCACCTCACGGGTGGGGGGTAGAGCGGGTGGAGGGTGGGCTGCTGCCCCCTGGCCCTGTGTCAGCACACTTGCTTCCACTACCCTCCCCCTGAATATAATCCATGTACACCCGTCCCCCTTCCTCCTTAACTTCTCCCTCTTCTGTTTCAAGTCCTTCAGGAGTTTCTTGTGCTGTTCCCTCTGCCTTACCGTGCGATATGAGTGAATGAATACATCCCGAAATGCCTCGCTCCTTGCTAAGTTTTTTGCCTGCCAAATAACTTGCCATTTCTCTTCCCCGCTCGCTAGTGTGATCCTGGGGGGACGAGGCTTATCCCCCTGCTTTTGTTCCAGCCTCCTCACATCTTGAGGGGTTGATGGCATCTTCAGAACCTCTGTACAAATATTCTGAAACTGCATCTTATCGTGTGTTACCTTACTCTCAGTGCCTTCTGCCTGGCTCTCGGGGACTCCGAAAACTATTACATTGTTCCTGCACTGGAAACGTTCCCTTTGTTCCTCCTCTCCCCTAACAGTAGGTCCGTTTATTTTCATTTCTTCGACACACTTCTTCAGAGTCCCTAGCTTCTGTAGAACCTGTTCTGATCCTGCATTACTCTCCGCCATCCCCTGTGGCCCTGCTAATGCTTCAGCATAACTCCTCTTAGCAACCACCTTCATTCTATCGGCTACTTCTTCAGTCTTAGCAAGGATCTCTTTCCCAACTTGCTCTAGTTTGGCAACCAGCAGGGCTTCAGCAGCGTCATCTATTTTCGTCCCTAGGGAACATGTTCCCTTATGGCTTGCAATCGCCTCTTTCACCTTTACTATGCAGTCAGGGCAATACCAGCAACAGCCTTCATGCTTTACGGCAGTTAGTATCTTCCTAAACCAGTGGTTCTCAACCTTTTTCACTCCATTCCCCCCCTTGAGGAAGTTTCAACATCCTCGTGGTCTCCTTCATTTTTCTCCCAGAACAGACAAACAGACAAGTGATAAAGTCTAAGGAATGATGAAGAAGGACAGATAAATAGGACAAGAGTTAGAATGGCAAACACACACACACATTCACACACATAACACGCCCATGCACTCACACATAAAGCACACATACAGTCATACACAAACATGCACACAGGTAAACATTCACACTCAAGCTAGCAAACTGAAGTGTACTTCCTGTAAGCAAGAACACGCCTCCTTTGACAAGCACTGCCCAACTTGGAAGAATGAGAAGAATAATGAGTCATACCAATTTAGCACTAAAAATGGTAGGATTATATAAGTAAAGAATGAGTATGGACAACAATAAAGCAACGACCACATGAATTATGAAACAAAATAAGTAACACCAATTACGGAGTATATTATGCTTGAGTCAAGCTCAAACACAATATATGGTTCAGAGATAATACACTGCACTGTTTTCGTGATGGTATCCCAGGCCAGACTTAGATCATTCGGTCCTATCACCACTTGCAAAGGGATGACACACGGACACGTACTGAACAAGTCAGTTCAGCAGCTCGGTCCAGAGCCTGTCACACAGACAGGGACTGGACCTGTGAAATCTTAAATAATCCGTAAAAAATAAAAAAAAATTAGCACCAGAGTATGTAAATATTAAAATTGTATTGTCGTTATGATTAAACAAAATGACAATAAAGAATGAAAATTCTCTTCTGCCAAGTCAAAATAAGTAATACAAGTTTTGTTTAATTCAGATTCCCAACATTATTTGGAAACGTACAATTTATAACAGCTCGCTGTGGCTTCCCTAAATTCTTGCCGTGGCTCCCTTGGGGGCCATGGCCCTCAGGTTGACAACCACTGTCCTTAACGTTGCATTGGTCAGGCCTGTATTATCCATATCCGTCATCCCCCTGCAGTTACATATCATCATATACCTCATGGTTGTTGTTGTTGTGGGTGGACACTGTAAAAATCTACACCTATTAAAAACACAAACAAAAAAACAGTATTTAGCTCCCCTCTGCTGGATTTAACCTCCCCTGTTGCTTTTAGGGATGTCTTCTGTTTTTTCTTCTCTTATTTTTATTTCTTTATTCTTTTCAGTTCACTTCGGCGGTTTGTCAGTATTTATGTGCTAACTCTATGTACACTGCATTTTGCTAGGAATAACGGATTTTGTACACCCACTCAGTCCTTAGAAACGCAGAAAAATAAAATAAACTTTCTTTGGGGTGGTAATAGAATGTCTTTACAGATGGCCAAGCTTATTGATTTTATTTATTTTATTATTTTAACTAGTATTTCCTTATACTTTCTTTTCCTGTTCTTATCGAGGACTATATCTCTTTGTGCTATCACTGTGTACACTGTATCTCCCTGTGAATGGTGTAACGTAGGCACAGTTTCAGTCCATGAGAAAGCACACAAACAAAATAAAACTTAAAGTCTCTGTGGCACCTATAATACGACTTGGTTTCAGCTGGCAGTGGTGCCTTTCCAGCCTGCTTCCCAATTTGTATTCACTTTAAGTTATTTACAACCTCTTCCGCGGTCTCTGATGATACTATGAACTGATTAAACTAAAGACACAGTACTACACTCCCTGGTTGGCCTTTATCACAGCCATGACCACAACTTAATAAAAAAAAAGTTTTGTCATATGGCAATGATTTTGTGGTTGTATGCCTCCTGACCTGGGATGTACCCCCAACTGGTTGGAAATTCAGTTTTTAAAAATACAATCGCCTCTAGCATTAAAAATCCTTCATCGATTTACACTTTCCTATCACTAAGACGGTCTTGATGATCTTTTGTAATCACTGTCCAGTTTTAATGTTATCAGTTATATTCTAATAAAAGACTAGGTGGTGGCAGACTACCCTTGCAAGTATAATAATGATTTTGATAAGTAAGAGGAAGATATAAGAAATAAATACTGACACTGAAAGAAAAATAATAAGTAAGAGAAGTTAAATATAGAAAATGAAGTAATAAACAGACAGAAATAAAGACTTTGAAATGATATTAACTTAGAAAACATGAATATAGAAATAACAGAAACTATGAAAAAAAAAAATAGTTAATATTATAATTCTGCCCAGATAATATCAGTAAGTTGGATAAGAATGATATATATATATATATATATATATATATATATATATATATATATATATATATATATATATATATATATATATATATATATATATATATATATATATATATATATATATATATGTAATATTCAGAAATTTCAGTGTAATTTCAAACGCCGTGCCATTGGCGATACTGAGTTTTCAAGGTCGTCTGAGGGAAGAGAGTGCTCCCCACACATAGCGAGAGGTTTGTGGAACTAGGCCTATATGAGATTAAATGTAATTTGCCGAATTAATAATGATGCGATTCATGAAGTTAAGGGACTATTATTGAATTTGAAATTATTATAGGTCGTTTATCAGTCTGAATAATGTTACGGATGTTCCAAGGAGGTATTAGTTAGGCTGAAAATATGTCACGTAGGCCTAAGCTAACGCCTTGAGAGGACACGAGGCTGGCTAGCTCTGAGTCACGAGGAAGCATTCGGATCAACAAGACGTCCCTGCGCGTCCGTCACAGAAATAGTCACGTGGCCTAGTCACCTGTGTTGCGCTATTGCAGTATAACAAGTAAGTCTCATTCGATCTCAGACAGGGTTTAGATAGGGCAGTGATAAAGTTAACAAGAGCTAACAGTGAGTTCATTTCAGGGTTTCCGTCAGAACCCACTTGACTGCGAGAAATTGACTGCGAGAGTGATGACTGCGAGAGATTGACTGCCGTTTGAGACTGCCGTTGATGATTGAGAATTGGCGATTGTCGCCGTTGGACCGATCAGTGTAGGCCTGTCACTGTTTAGCGGGGTATCAAAGGATCTCTTGAGTGAATCTAGCCGCCTGGGTGCCCAGCTAACGACAGGAGGATCGTTGGGGTCATCAGCTCTCCTCCACCTCGGCTCACAATACCACATATCTCAAGCAGCTTAGTGAAACCCTTTTGCTAACGGGAAGCTAAAGCTTCTCTCAACTGTACAAGGTCTGATTGGCTCACTCCCTTCCGTTTCATGGATGTACTGGGGGTAAAGTGAAGCCAGCTGAGTGATACAGGGTCGCACACTGGGGCCAAGAGTCAGTGGAGTTTAGAGGTACACTTCCCAAGGTGGAAAAAGGCTGATTTGGGCCTTAAGCTACGGGTGCCTGTTGGTTGTGCCTTAAACGGCTACGGAGTGCAGGTGGAATCTGTGTGTGTGTTAGGTTAGGAAGCATGGTTCACGGGTATTGGACTCAGTGACTTCTTAATAATAGTGACAATATTTTTGTGTGTAGTTGATACTATTTTTTCAGTTACTAATGTATACTGTGTGCATTTAATATTTCTTTATAATCTCAATCTCAGGTATAACCTTTGTTCTCCAGAGTAGTGCTTAAGTTAGGTTAGGAAGTGTGCATCTGTTGGGGTAATGTAATTTTGTTGAGTGCCCTTAAGGCCTATTCATTGTAGAGTTAATAATTTCTTATTTTTTAATACCATTTTCTCAGTGCTGGATATTATTTTGTTGAAAGGCCTTAAGGCCTGTTTCATGTGTGCAAGCAACATTTCTTAATACTTTAAACTTATTGTTCTCTAATGAGGCATTGCCTGAGTGTCTAATAATTTTAACATCATGTATAACTTTTATTCCCCAGAGTAGTGTTTTAAGTTCAGGTTAAGAGGTGCGCATATTGGTGTACCATTATTGATTGTGTTTGTAGTGTTGGAGGGAATATAAGTGTAAATTTTACAGTGTGTCTCATTCATCCCAGTCACAGACGCTATCCTTCCACGGGTCACGGACAATTCATTTTGTTTAGTAAATTTAAGTGCTCTTGTGCTGGTTCGGGATTTCTCTCTAAGGGGCGCTTCCACTGCAATTACCATCTAATAATCTTTAATAAACCCCAAGTCAAGTGAGAAATTAAAGTCCAGTAATTCCGACCGGTTACATATATATATATATATATATATATATATATATATATATATATATATATATATATATATATATATATATATATATATATATATATATATATATATATATATATATATATATATTGATAAAATCACTCAGGGAAAAGGGAAACAATGGAGCACCTTAGCTTTTGTCTTTATTCAATACATCTTCCGAGGCAACTGAATTACAAAGACAGAGAGAGAGCTTATGTACACAGGGTGACCTTACAAAACACGAGATCAGGTCAAAAACCATGACATCCACTAACCCACACACCAACCACACAGCAAACATAAGAAATTATAAGAACGGGTAACATAACTAGTCATGTCAAGTCAAGGTATAAAATATGAGCCCACTAATCATCTATCCTACATCTATCTTAAATGCTTTAAAAAAAAAATCGATTCTATAGTTGTGAAAAACTGCAATAATACCAATCTCCCTATTTTGGCCCAAGCATATGAAAGAAAACACACAAAAAGTCTGTGAATAGGAGCAAACTCTCTAATAACACCCATTACTGGCGTAAATCATGATCCTACACCTTTCTAAATAAGCTAACTCACTGGGGCTACCTCCTCAACAGGCTAACTGCTATGAAATTATTTCTCGACCACGTAATTTACAAAACTAAATTAAACCTAACTTTGTCTTAATGGTAGGTAGGGTTAGGCCCTAACCTTACCTCATATGAATGATGCATAAGATAAAAATAATGTGGTTCAAAATGCAATAATACCGATTATTTTCCACATTACATTTACGTTTGTTGCTCCTTTGGGAAGGTTGAATGTTGA
>NW_024744839.1:12146346-12210651 GCF_018991925.1 Homarus americanus | reverse complement strand
CGCTGTGATTACACAGTCCTCTGGCATTACCCATTACTTTTATGTGTATATCTCCTTTTTATTAATCCTGTAATTGTTAATCTTATATTATTACCATCATTTTATTACAAATAATAACTTTCTATGTTTGTCTTATGTTTCACATCAGTTTAGGTATAGGTTACAAAGCAATATTATGTCTTTTTACATCAAAGAGGTAAATTAGGCATAACTATCTGACTTTTATGCCATTGATTGATAGCCGTTAGCAACAATAAACTAATCAATTCTTCCTAACTCGCCATCATCTTTTTCCGTAAACTTCCTTTCTATTCTGAAACCTCTGTCTGTCTGTCTACCAAGTTATCACTTTCTCCTAGTAATACTAAGCCTACCCTGATTCTTTATTACAGTTGTTATGACACTGGCCACATTTACCGTCGAGCTTCTACAAATCCACTATTCCCATGGACCATCTAATCACATGAACGTTTAAATACTGAAGGTCCTCGGTCTCCCGAAATAATTAAGGGTTACTCTGGACACCCACGGAAGTAACGGTGTCATGTGAGATTAATTATTGATAGGTTTATATATATATATATATATATATATATATATATATATATATATATATATATATATATATATATATATATATATATATATATATACTGTATATATATATATATATATACTGTATATATACAGTATATATATGAATGACACTTAACTAACGGGTTATTTTGGTATTCTGGCAATTCTCCATGGGAAAGTCTTACCGGATAATTTGACCCACACAAGAACCATCGGTGTCGACAAATACTTGTGGGCGACTGTACATAAACAGGTTATTGTAAGTATTGTAACATTTTAACATGTAACAATAATAGACAAATTCTATTGTAACTTAATTGTTTTATACGATTACCAGGGACGGCTCACTGTGCGAACATGTACCCCGCCACCTCTGAGGACCCCCTACAGCTGATGGCGGCGAGGGAGGAGGTGTACCAGCTCATTACTAAGTGGCTGCAAGAGTAATTATCAGTCACCTCCCCAGACAATGATGTAGGAATAAACATTATATCTCGCCAAATGAAACTTCTGAAAGAAAAATAAATTTCTAATGCATGAAATATCTAGTTTCCTTGAAACCATCATGAGATCATGAAGTGGGTCCCATAGGCCTGGCAGGGTGGATACATTACACTTCATAATTATACTAAGCCGTCACTGCATGAGGAGGCAGAATGGCAAAAATGTCTTATTGATCCCAGTTGACCTTTTGAGTACTGCAGTTGCCAGAATAGACAATATAATTAAACTGATTTTTTTTTATAATATCGTTGACAGAATTTTTCACTCACTGTGTTTGTGCTTAAGTGAAACATTGTGGAAATAGTTGTAATGTAACTTTGAATTGTGATAATTAGTCTTGGTTTTTGTTTTACGTCTTAATTATGCTCCTCATATAGGGACGGAAATCAGCAGGTCGTCACACTGCACTACAGGGACTCGTTTGTAGGGCGAGCTGCACCAGGTCAGTGGGTGTAAATTATTACCAAGGAATGAACCAGTGGAAGGCTCACCTCACAGACACAGCAGAGGCTCTCCAGGGCAGGTATTTTTATATGCTACCAAATTTTGGATACACCGGTAAAATGGTGTCCAAGACGTTGGTGGTTAAGAATATACAGAGTTCGTCAAAGGTATTGTTAAGTGGCAACACGAAGCGAATTGGTCTGTACTTTGCGACGTAATATTGAAGTCTGTGTTTCCTATTGTCGCTATAAATTCATCATTGAATAAGAGCAAATAAATGATTTCTCAAGAATTCCCAACATGGTCAATCGCCAAGTCTGATTATGGAGGCACCTACATAATTGGGCCGAGTCACCGCCAGTATCGGTATTTTGTGTCACAATGTTTATCATTGTGACGAACACTAACACCTCGGTATTCAATACGTTCTACATTTATGGTCTGAAGAGCGACTTTCTTGTGGATTGTCTTGACTCGATCAATACTTATGGTTAGAGCATCACCAGAGATAGGAAGGGTACAAGCGGATTTTGCAAAGGATGTTTACGTAGTCGTGTTTGTAAAGGCCAACATGGGATTGGATTCATATAAACTGGATAAGGAGGGCATCCATCTTCGCCCTACGAGGCAAAGCTGAATTCGTTTAACTAGATCCTGACAGGCGGGTCAGGGTGAGATGATCGACTTATGTTTAGAATCGCTGATCCCCAGTCCACTCCTCCCCTCGTCCTGTAGTTCACACCTTGTTATGCTCACCCGGTGCCCCCGTGTCATGTAGTGAACCGTCGGTATGGGCGATGATTGAGTCCCTTGGGATAAAAACATAAGAACATAAGAATGGAGGAAACTGCAGCGGACCTATTGCCTCATACTGGGCAGTCCCGTTTAAACCCGACCCCTATTGCTCATAAAAGCATCCAACCTATGTTTGAAGCTATTCAACGTATTCGAGTTAACGATGATATTTAGTAACTTGTTCCATTCATCCACTACTCTGTTTCCAAACCAGTGTCTACCTATTTCGCGCCTAAATCTAAATTTGTCTAATTTAAAACCATTCTTACGAGTTCGCTCCTGGTTGGATAGTTTGAGTACCTTTGTAATGTCCCCTTTGTTTAACCCTGACTTCCATTTATACACCTCTATAAAGTCACCCCTCGCTCTACGTCTCTCGAGGGAGTGCAAATTAAGATGCTTTAACCTGTCTCTATACTCAAGGTTCCTAATTAACGGGATTAGTCTTGTCATTCTCCTCTGAATTCTTTCCAAGGATTCTATATCCATTCTGTAACACGGTGACCAGAACTGAACTGCATAATCCAGGTGAGGTCTCACAAGCGCAAGATATAATCTTAAGATGACCTCACTAGTCTTGTAACTAACACTCCTTTGTATGAACCCAAGTACTTTATTAGCCTTGTTACGACAAAAACACATTGTTTACTTGGCTTAAGGTTCCTACTTATCATTACTCCTAAATCTCACTCGCAGTCGGATTTCTCTGTGGCATCGTTGTTCATCTGGTATCTGGTTTCCCTGTTTACATCTCCTATACTAAGTACTTTACATTTGTCCACGTTGAATTTCATCTGCCATTTTTCAAACCATTGGAAATTTTTTTTTAGATGCTCCTGTAGTTTTGCGGAATCCTCATCAGATTTAATAACACATCCTATTTTAGTGTCATCAGCAAATTTACTTATGTTGCTGTCTATGCCTATATCTATGTCGTTTATATATATATATATATATATATATATATATATATATATATATATATATATATATATATATATATATATATATATATAAAATCACACGTGAAAAGGGAAACAACGGAGCACCTTAGCTTTCGTCTTTATTCAAGACATCTTCAGAGGCAACTGGATTACATGGACAGAGAGAGACTTAAATATACAGGGTGACCTTATAAAACATGAGGTCAGGTCATAATGATGTCATCCACTAATCCCCACACCAACATATATATATATATATATATATATATATATATATATATATATATATATATATATATATATATATATATATATATATATATATATATATATATATATATACATATATAAAATAATGGTCCAAGTACTGAGCCTTGGGGAACTTCACTAGTGACGTTGCTCCAATGGGGTGTAGTGCCGTTAATGCTCACTCTCTGTTTCCTGTCCTGTTATCACGCCCTAATTCATTTAAGGATATTACGTTTGATGCCATGTGCTTCTACCTTTCTAATTAGTCTTTCGTGGGGGACTCTGTCGAAGGCTTTGCTAAAGTCAAGATATACCACATCATAATTGTGCCCCTCGTCCACCGATTCGAAAACTGATGAAAAGAATGTCAAAAGAATGGTTAGACATAAACGCCCTCTTGTGAAGCAATGCTGGGAATCATTGATCAATTGGTGCTTCTCCAGGTGATTTCGAATAGTTTGAAATGATTGCTTCCAGTAATTTGCCTACTATTGATTGGACAGTAGTTAGAGGATACTGATCTATCCCCCTTCTTGAAAATCGGTATTACATTCGCTATACTCCAGGATTCTTGTACTACACCTGTTTTTAAGGACATGTTAAACAACTTTGCTAAGGGCATACTAAGCTCTTCCTTACCTTCCTGTAATACTCTGGCAACTATCTCATCTGGACCAGGTGACTTATTAGGCTTTAGTTTGTCTATTTGCTTACTAACATCGTTACATGTCACTACTATCTCGCTTAATTTGTTTTCTTCATTATCTCTGAATAGAGTCGGTGCTTCGGGTATCATGTTTAAATTTTCGGTGGTGAAAACTGTTGAAAAATATTTATTCAAATTATTGCTCATTTCTCCGTCGTTATCAGTTAGCTCGCCGGTATCTGACTGTATTGGTTCAATCTTTTCTCCTGTTTCAGTTTGATACATTTGGGAGAATCCTTTGGGGTTTGTCTTCGTCTCCCTAGCTATCTTCACGTCATTATTCCTCTTAGCTTTCCTTATCTCAGTCTTAACCCTACTGGCCAATACCTTATAGTAATCCCGGAAGTAAATTTTGCCACGGTTTATCCTTGTATCTATAGCCTTCCTTTGGCCAATAATGTTCTTTAAATAATTATTTATCCATTTAGGGTCATTGTTGTCTGATATGAGTTTTTTGTATGGTATGTTCTGCCTTTGTGCATTAAGTAACTCATTATTTAAATTGTCGTGGAACTCGGCAATCTCAGATCTCGTTATCAGGTCGGTTTCAACCGTCAGGTTCACCCCCAAGTGCGACACCCCCTCCTTCAACTGCCTGTTTAAACTATCAAAGTTTGCCCTTCTGAAATCTGGGACTTTTGCGGAATTTTCCTTAAGTCTGCCCTGAAAATCTAACTGGAATCTGATGGCTGTTTGCAAGTTTGTTCCCTACCTCGACATTGTTAATGAGGTTTTCTCTGTTCGACAGAACTAAATCGAGTATATTATTACCCTGGGT
This sequence comes from Homarus americanus, assembly GCF_018991925.1. Lineage (NCBI taxonomy): Eukaryota > Metazoa > Arthropoda > Malacostraca > Decapoda > Nephropidae > Homarus > Homarus americanus. The sequence goes on along the minus strand of NW_024744839.1, from coordinate 12,205,655 downwards.
GGGTTCAGTTATATGTTGAATTAGGAAACAGTCTTGGATCGTTTCGAGAAAATCCTCTGATTCTGAGTTACCAGTAAGGTCAGTCCAATCTATTTGGCCAAAGTTAAAGCCGCCTACTATACAGATTTTGTTGTGTATGGAAGCCCTGCGCATTTCATCCCAGATAAGTCGCTCATTAACTCTATGAAGATTGGGAAGTCTATATATTACGCCTGTGATTAATTTTTCCCTACGGTCGATTAATTCTATCCAAATTGTTTCTGTATTCCGCTCAGTTTTTATTTCCTTATTTATTTCACACTTCAGATTATCCCTGACATAGATTGCTACTCCGCCTCCTTTCCTGATCTGCCTATCTATATGGAACTATTTGTAACCCGCAATTTGGTATTCGACAGGTAACTCACGTGAGTCTAGGTTGATCCATGTTTCAGTGAATGCTATTATATCGATTTTTTCGGTACATACCAAGACCCTAATATCATCCATTTTGTTTTTCATACTTCTACTGTTCGCGTAGTAGACATTTAAGTTAGTCGTGTTCTGAGTCCTCCCTTTACCGTGTTTAGGTTTTAACCCTGTCTAATTTAGTTTTGTCATCATTCCTAACACTATTTCCCTGTAATCTTTCACTTTGTTTACCCGTTCCCACTGCAGTCTCCTCCACCCCCGTGCCCATATGTTCCCCTAGTAGTTTAAAGATTTCGATATCATCTGAACTGCTCCCTCTAGAGACCCAGCCAGGGTTGCCACCCCATCCCGAGATGGGTGCACCCCGTCCCTAGCATAATGGTCCCTTCTGCCGTAGAAGTTGTCCCAGTTGTCAATGAATGGGACTGATATTGACTTGCAATATCTCTCAAGACGGCAGTTGACACCAACTGCCCTTGACAACCATTCATTGCCAACTCTCCTTCTAGGCAGGACACCACATATGATAGGAATCCTTCCCTTTGTCCTAATACGATCTATAGCTGTCTTGAACTTATCAAGAAGGTCCTCGCTCCTACACCGGCCACTATCATTGCCTCCTGCACTGAGGCAGATATTGGGTTTGTTCCCATTACCAGACTAGATATTTTCCATTCTGTCAACTATATCCCCCACCCCAGCTCCTGGCAAACACAGCCTCTGTATGTATATTGTGTATGCTGTATGTTGTATGTATACTATGTATGTACTCCATTTATATACGTTACTTATTTAGCTAGCAGCGTGTGGCAATGTATTTTTCATGTCACCACACGCTTAGATAATGTGCCTGGCGACATCTGGAAGCTGCTTATGTACCACTTGCCACATGTCGCCTGAGAGGTCAGGTGACCAAATAGAGAGAGGTCAGTTGACCCATAGAGAGTGTAGGGAACCGCCGTCTTGTGTTGCACCTCTGTATAGATCCAGCAAATAGAACCTACAAAAACTCTACAAACTAAATTAGTGTCCATATTCACAAACATTAAATTTATTGAAACCACTGTCACTGATAGTCTCATCATCACTGATTCTCTAGCTTCACTATTTGCCTTGACACCCTCAACTTAAGTTGTCACATGCTTGTCTCTGAAGCCAGACAGAAATATGCTTGCCTTGTTGTCAAGATCAAGATCAAACTGCTGTGGATCCCCTCTCACATGGGCCTCAAGGAACATGACAGTTGATGCCTTCGCCAAACTTGTGTTTACTATGATGAGATGTTTCAAGTGAAACATGTACATTATATGGAACAAGTAACAAGATCACTATATTTCAAGATGCTGTAACCGCTAGACTAAGGTTAGGATATACTGTATTCCGTAAATACCTCTGGCAGTATGTTCCTCAAGCAGAGATGAAAAAACTAAATGTAAAGTGTGTGCTCAAATATATGGTCACACACTCGAACACTACGTCCTTGACTGTGTGAAGAAAGTACTTTTTAACTAATAAATAGCTGTATTTGAAATTGTTTTTTAGAAGATTCCCGTTAAGATTGTATTAACGGTTAAATAACTATTAGGCTATGCTACCAACTTCCTCACTTTACAATCCCTCCCACTGTAAATTCTTCCTGTACTTTCTACCTGAGAAATCTCCTCATTATACGCACGCTAGGGTGTGTCATAGGAGGGAAGATCAGCTAAAACTAATGGCCCATCACTTTTTTGGTAGATTTTAGTGTATATAAACAGAAAATAATTTCAGTTTCAATATTTTGCAACCTTTTGCTAGGAAAATTTTAGCGTGAAATTTATCGAAAATCTAACGTGCAGCTGCATTAGTGCATTACAATTAAATAGTGAACATTGCTTTCTGACTTCATTCTTTAACAACCCAACTAACAATATTTTTTTCTGTTTCAGATTCTGATGCATTTATAAGTTGATAATATTTGCGATGGCTGCTTGTGTCAGGACGAGGAACCAAAAATCCAGCCATCTCAGTCACTATCTTGGGTCTGGGAGAGAGCTCCTGAAGTCGGAGTTGCCTACATTGAGAGATGCTTTGAGATACGGTGTTTTAATCAGGCAAATCAGTGAAAAGAACCAAAGAACTTACACAAACAAAGACATTGCCAGTGATATGACTAAAGCTGTCTTGGCACAGTACACTCTGGCTAACGCTCAGTTCAAGCCTCCAGTCATAACAAGTCAGAAGAAGATTAGTGAGAGACTGCTAGCCAGTTGGGAAAAGGCAAGAGATATCTCTCTTGGGAGATGAAAACTTGCAGTTAAGGACAGCTTTGCCAAGCAACTGGACCAGTTATTTGACATAATTACTTGTAAGTGCCCAATTGTTCTCTGTCCTGAGTTTGGATGCGATCGTGACTGTAAATCCGAGGCCCACATCTCCTGTATTTGCAAGCGTGAACTGAAGATTCCTGTGATCGAACTGGCATTTGTCAAAGCACAGAGAGAGAAGACTGGCAGTATAGGGGCTCTCATGATTTCTAGCCAAGATATTCCGGAGTCCAAGAGACAGGAGGCTGCCACAGAGAGACAGAAGAGGAGAAGAGTTGCCGAGGAAAAGAGACTTGAGAGGCCCAGGGTGAGGTAAAAAGGCCGATGATTGGAGTCAAGCTGATTCAGAGTTTAATGACTTCCCCATGGCTGATCCGAGTGCTGACCAGGAGAATGGTGACTTTGTCCCTAACCCAGAAAATAATGATCCCAAACCTTCCAGGCATAAGATTCGAAATAGGAAAGATATCCCGAGCATAGCTCTGGCCAGCATGCGACACCACACTGGTCTCACAGAAACTGCAGAGATAGCAACAGCTGCCTGGGTTGACGGTGGTTTGATAACACCTGATGATGTTCACCTGGTGATAGATCATAACAAAGTAAGGAGAGCGCAGGAGAAACTTGTCAGTAACCTAGAAGAGGAGTTTGATAAGGGGATAAGAGAAAATGGAATCAATTGTTTGTTCGTTTATGGGAGAAGGGATGACACTAAAGTGTTCATGAAAGTTGGAGATTCTGACAAGTTGTTCCCTGCCATGGTGAAGGAGGAACACTACTCCTGCTGCAGTGAACCAGGAGGGAAGTATTTGTGGCATTTCACTCCAGAGAAAGATGACATCAGGAAACCAGCTGAGATAGTGGCAGATAACATTATGAACTGGCTCAGAGAGAGGAACGTAGACCAGACCCTGCAGGCCATTGGAGGGGACAGCACCAACACGAACACAGGGTGGCAAGGGGGGGTCATACAGTGGATAGAGCGGAAGATTGGGAGGAAGCTGGTCTGGATTGTTTGTGACCTCCACACCAACGAGTTGCCACTCAGACATCTGATCCAGGAGCTGGATGGCAAGACTCTTTCAAACAACAGATGGTCTGGTCCTCTTGGCAAGATGCTGGACTCTGCCACTGAGTTAGAAATAAATCCGAGCTTTGAAAAAATCACAGTTGGCCCTCCACTCGTTGAGCTTGCACATACTGTCATTGACGACTTGAGTACTGACCAGTACTATGGTTACATGATTTGCAGTGCCATCAAAACTGGGGTCATGCCTGATAGACTTGCTTACCTGCAGATAGGTCCAGTCTCACATTCTAGGTGGCTCACAACGGCTCTCAGGTTCTGCAGAATTTGGGTCGCTCATCATAAACTGAAAGGGAACCAGCTTCACAACCTGAGACTTATTGTCCAATTCATCGTGAGTGTCTACTTGCCAAATTGGTTCAACACCAAGGTCAAGTCATCGTTCTCCGAAGGTCCGAGGCATGTTCTCTTCCAGCTTGAGCTCCTGAGGAGTCAGCCAAGGAAGGTTGTTCAGATTGTGGAGCAGACTGTGAGGAGATCTTCCTGGTATGCTCATCCTGAGGCAGTTCTGCAGACAATGCTCTGCAGTAAGGATGAGGAGGAGAGAAGAGTGGCAGTCAAAAAGATCTTGGATATGAGACTTATGAGAGGATCTGGGCATGACGAATCAGTTGGTGACGATTCCTTCAGGGTCAGGAAGACTCCTGAAGTCAATCTAGGTGCCAAGACACCTCACTGATCTCATAGATCTGGATAACATCCAGGCTGGCAGTGAGCCCCCTCTTACCAGCAGCCTCACCAATGTTCAAGTCAGAGCTTTCCTGGACAACCCCATGCATGTCCCTGCCTGGCCCTCGCACACCCAGAGTATAGAGCGTTGTGTACTGCAAGTGAGCGAGGCCAGCAGTCACGTGTACAGCCAGGAGAGGAGGGAAGGCTACATCCGAGCTCAGGTGGTCAGCAGGGAGGTGATGAGTAGAAACAGAAGCAAGAAAGACATGTTCTCTATGGTGTGCAGCAACACCGGGTCGTAGTAGTAAAACCGGTTTTTGCATTTGATGATTTTGTTTTCTAAAGGAATATTAAATTTAATAAATGTGTCAAGATCATTCGTTTCACTATTCTGTATCATTTTCATCCTAATAAATTAACCTGATACATTCACTTTACTTTAAATAAGCTATTTAGTGGTGTTGGTAAAAGGGTGGGAATACTGAATTTTCATAAGATTTCAAGTTAAAATTTACCTAGCAAAAAATGAAAACTGTTCAAATCTGAAGATATCACATGATTCTGCACATAGAACTACATCATTAATACCATGGGCCGATTTTTCAAACTAAAAAAAAAAAATTCGACTCCGTATGACACACCCTATTAAGCAGTTCAGTTCTGGTCACCGTATTACAGAATGGATATAGAATCCTTGGAAAGAATTCAGTGGAGAATGACAAGACTAAACCCGGGCATTAGGAACCTTGAGTATAGAGACAGGTTAAAGCATCTTAATTTGCACTCCCTCGAGAGACGTAGAGCGAGGGGCGACCTGATAGAGGTGTATAAATGGAAGTCAGGGCTAAACAAAGGGGAAATTACAAAGGTACTCAAACTATCCAACCAGGAGCGAACTCGTAACACTGGTTTTAAATTACACAAATTTAGATTTAGGCGCGAAATAGGTAAACACTGGTTTGGAAACAGAGTAGTGGATGAATGGAACACGTTATCAAATATCATCATTAACTCGAATATGCTGAATAGCTTCAAACATAGGTTGGATGCTTATATGAGCAATAGGGGTTGGGTGTAAACCTGACTGCCCAGTATGGGCCAATAGGCCCGCTGCAGTTTCCTCCTTTCTTATGTTCTGATGTTCTTATGTTCATGAGAAAGTTGCTATTAAGACAAGAGGCCGTCCTTCACCTGATATTCAAATATCTCAGCCAGGAATAAGCAACAATAAGAGGTATATTCGTAGCTTTCATTCAGAATGGTACCAAAGGAAAAGTTGGCTCTGTGGTTGTGAAGTAAAAAATACATTAATTTGTTTTCCGTGTTTGTTGTTTGGAATTGGAAGTGATGTAACATGGACAAAAGACGTCTTTAGAAATATAAACAAAATGAAAGAAAAAACTGAAAAACATGAAAAGTCAAAGAAGCATTTTGAAAGTGTAGTTTCACTATCACTTTTAGGAAGCGTAAATATTAAAGAAAAACTTAGTGAAGCCTATAGACTTTCGATCAAGGAGCATAACAGGAAGGTTACCAAGAACCGTGAATTTTTATCCAAGATAGTAGACTGCATTATATTTTGTGGAAACTTTGAAATTCCTTTACGTGGACATGATGAAAAAGATGATTCAGTAAATCCAGGTGTATTTAGGGGATTAATAAATTTTGCATCTAAATTAGACCCAGATTTAAATCCATTTAGAAACAAGTACAGTCTTCACAGGTGTTTCTAAGACTATTCAGAATGAGATACTTGACTGCCTGCTGCAGATATACCATGATGAGATAAAGAAAGAGATTAAAGAAGCTTCATTTGTAGCTGTCATGGCTGATGACACAACAGATGTTTCAGAACACACTCAAATGGTAATTGTTCTACGGTACGTGCTGAATGAAGAAATATTTGAGCATTTTGGGGGATTCTTTATTCCAGAAAATCAAACTGCAGATGGCATATCAAAATGTATTCTAGAGCAGTTAGATATAATCCTTCAAGGAAATAGACAAAAACTGATAGCTCAGACATTTGACGGTGCAAATGTCATGAAAGGCAAAAAAGGGGGGCGTTCAGGCAAAAATAAAAGCAGTTTATAATAATGCACATTTCATTCACTGTTATGCTCACCAACTGAATCTGATAATGAGAAATGCAGCAAGTATTACGCGGGACTCAAGAATATTTTTCTCTAACGTTTTAGCTATACCAACATTTTTCTCAGGATCACCACAATGTGTATCCATTCTCAATAAGCATATGAACGTCAGCATTCCGCGCCCATCCTCTACAAGGTGGAACTTTAACATACGCACCGTGAACAAAGTTCATGAAAATTTGCATCCCTTAAAAAGCTGCCTTGCTGAAATCCAGTCGACGGTAAATGCAGATAGAACCATTTCAGAAGCAACAGGAATTTTGCACTACCTGAATAATGAAAAATTCATGTTCTGGTTGGAGCTTTTTCATCAGATCATGCCTCATGTTGAAGTAATTTACAACCAAATGCAGTCTCGAGAAATTGGTGTGTTTAAAGTACATGAATATATAACAAATTTCAAAACTGCTATTTTAGAAATAAGAAACTTGAAGTACTGTGAGAATCCTTCAAAGACACTCATGGCTGAAGTAAAGGAAGTAAGTGACTGCATATGTGTTGATACAGTGGAGAGATATTCACTAAACAATTAGTAGCTGCTAAATTATTCAACAAGAAAAGCTTCACTAGTTTTAAGAATAAACTGCCTACAGAAGAGATAGGATTGACCACTGAAGCATATCCCATGATTGACAAAGAAAAATTTGAAACTGAACTTAGAGTATTCTACAGTAGGTCCGATATGCATGAATATTACAGGTTAATTAACCTGCTGAAATTTATCTTGGAAAATAATTTAGATGGTGTTCTTAGTGAGATTATTAAACTGATAACACGGAAATAGAAAACTCAGTTTGTGAAAAAGATCTAGGTGTATTTGTTAGCAACGATTTGAAACCTAGAAAACAATGTATTAGCGTTCGCAACAAGGCAAACAGGATTCTTGGGTTCATATCTAGGTCTGTGAGTAACAGAACTGCTGACGTTATCTTGAAACTTTACCTAGCATTAGTGAGGCCACACATGGATTATGCGGTTCAGTTCTGGTGTCCTTATTATAGAATGGACATAGATTCTTTGGAGAGAGTACAAAGAAGAATGACAAAAATGATCCATAATATTAGAAACCTTCCATATGAAGAAAGACTGAAAAGCTTAGGCTTACATTCATTAGAGAGGCGTAGAGTTAGGGGAGATATGATAGAGGTGTACAAGTGGGTAAGTGGGATTAACAAGGGTAAAATGGAAGATGTTCTGAAGCTCAGTAATAACGAAATAACTAGAACAAATGGCTTTAAATTAGATAAATTCCGATTCAAAAAGGATATAGGCAAGCACTGGTTTGGTAATAGAGTTGTGGATATGTGGAATAGGCTACCGAGTGCTATAGTAGGATCGGGGACGCTAGGGAGCTTCAAGACGAAGTTGGATAGGCACATGGAAGTGCTGGGATGGGTGTGAAAGGGATCTGCCCTGTATGGGCCAGTCGGCCTCCTGCAGTATCCCACTTTCTTATGTTCTTATGTTCTTATAAAAATCCTCTTGACAATTCCTATGACTGCATCTGAGCCTGAACGCTGCTTTTCAACATTAAAAAGAATAAAAACTTTTCTGAGGAGCACTATGAATCAGGAAAGGTTAAATGCACTTGCACTGATTTCAACGGAGAAAAATTTCTTGAACAGTCATCCAAACATCAATGAGAAAGTTGTTGACCTTTTCGCTCAAAAGAAAACAAGAAGAATGGATTTTATTTTTAAATAAATTTGGATCAAGCTAGACTGGAGTATTTTATCTGTATGTGTTAAAGTTTTTTGTTTAGTATTTTTACCATAATTTTATTATTTTTATCATTATATATATATATATATATATATATATATATATATATATATATATATATATATATATATATATATATATATATATATATATATATATATATATATATATATATACCTATTGTATTTCTGTGTGTGTGTGTCTTACACAATATTAAAACAATTCTTAAAGAAATTTTGAAGCAGCACCCCCACGAATTAGAGTCACGAGCCGCCATTGATTAATGTTGTTTTCAAGTATGACTCAACCATTACCGATATGTTAATCAAAAATAGCCCAAGTTTGAATGTAAATGGAAGTGTTTATTATATTCCATGTAGCAAATGTAATGGTAATTATGTAGGACAGACAGGAAAAACATTGCAGCTAAGAATCAAACAACATAAGTACAATATAAGAACAGCATCTGAAAGCAGTGCCCTGTTCGTTCATGTTAGGAATAATAATCATACCATTGCTTGGGAGAAAAAGCTTAGAAGTATTCAAATCATCTTGTGTCACAGAAAGACTTCTGGTTGAAGCTAGTTTGGTTAAGGAATTAAAATCAATAAACCTTAGTGATGGTCAGTTCAAAATTGATATTTTGTTATATAAATTTATTTGTCAGTGGCACAAGGTTAAAAATGCTTTGAAAACCTTGGAGCTAGATGTAGGATAGTTATTTAGTGGGTTCCTTAATTTTGACCTGACCTGACCTGACTAGTCACGTCGCCCCCTTTCTCTTAAGCTCCTCTACGTGTGTGTTGGTGTTGGTGTGGGGATTAGTGGATGACATTATTATGACCTACCTCTTGTTTAATGAGGTCACACTGAATGTTTAAGCCTCTCTCTGTCCAGGTAATCCAGTTGCCTCTGAAGATGTCTTGAATAAAGACGAAAGCTAAGGTGCTCCGTTGTTTCCCTTTTCCCCCGTGTGATTTTAAATTTCTCACTTGACTTGGGGTTTATTCATTATTGTTAGATGGTAATTTCAGTGGAAGCGCCCCTTTGGAGAAAAAACCCGAACCAGCACAAGAACACTTAAATTTACTAACAAAATGAATTCTCCGTGACCCGTGGAAGGATAGCGTCTGTGATTGGGATGATTTTTTTTTTACGGGAATTAGCCCACCCGGGCACAGGTCAAACGACCCACAACGGAGCCTGGGGGGCGGAAAAAAAGAACGGAAAGAAAATGTAAATATAGGAAAAAAAGGTTATACTGTATTAATCTACACCACGAAGATGCCGGAAAACCAGCTTTTTAAAGTGAGACAGATTGTAAGAACATGGAAACACAGAAGAAGGCAGAGTATTCCATAGTTTGGCTGTATGAGGAAAGAAGGAGGTACTATAACGGGTTATTCTCGTGTGACCGACATTCACAGAGAAATGGTGGGCACCGCGGGCAAGACGTGTGTTATGAACCCACGGCCTTGCCGGCGGTACACAGGATGCCAATTCCATTGAACATTGCCCTTTAAAGCACATGTTAAAGAGAGAGAGTGAAGCAACATTGCGGCGAAGAGAAAGGGAAGAGAGATTGTCGACTAAAGGAGGAGAGTTAATAAGACGAAATGCCTTTGATTCCACCCTATCTAATAGTTGGACAGAAGAAGAGCCACCCCAGATATGAGAGCAGTACTCCAAGTTAGGACGAATGAATCCCTTATATACTTGGAGCAACTGCTCAGGAGTGAAGTAGCTGCGGCATCTGTACAGCATTCCCAACTTTCGGGAGGCAGCTTTAGTTATACTAAGGATGTGTGATTTCCAGGACATATTGGAGGAAATGGTGAGGCCTAACATATTTATTTCAGAATTTGGGAGGATGATAGCGTCCTGAAATGTAATTGGTGGGAGATCGTTAAATTTACAAAATGTAATTGGTAAATATTGAGTTTTGTTACAATTGAACTTAACCAAGTTTGAATCTCCCCATTCAGAGATACTGCACAGATCCGCGTTGATAGAAGTAATGATATCAGTTCTAGAAACAGATCTAGTTTGAGAGTTAGGAGGAAGGGGAAAATGTTAGGAAGAGTGAAGAGTAGAATCATCGGCGTAAGAATGGATAGAATTAGTTGTAGTGTGAAGTAAATCATTGATAAAAAGAAGGAAGAGACCCGCCCACCTGGTACGATGTCCTCCGTAAACTTCCTGACCTCTCGTACGTCTACGGGAAAGGGGACATGAATGCTGCCCGTATCCTCATTGGGTATGACTTTGCTTGGGAGTAGGAGGAGAGAAGATAAGATGGAAGCTGATCACAATATACAACCTGAATCTGCTGAAGAAATTGGATTAAAAGTTATCACTACAACAAAACATGGAATCCCAACATCGAGACCAACAGGAGGGACAATAGTAAAAAACTGTGAAGGAGGGATATACAAGTGGACATATCAAGAAAAATCCCTAAGTGAAGATTATGTCTGGTCACTAATTACTACGGACAAACTAAAGATTACGACCAATGACTTTAAAATAGTAGACCCGTCAGAGTTTAGAAGAGTCAGAAGCGGGAAACAGGATGATAGGTCTCCACTTCAACAGTCACAATCCAAGTATAAGAAATAATGGACAATAGACAAACAGTAAGAACTTTAAGAATAATACAACACAACGTAAGAAACTGGAAGACCGAGAGAATTAACCTAAGTAATATATATCAAGAAATTGACCCTGACATTATACTAATAAACAGTCACGGTGAGACAGAAAACAACAACATAAAACTCTTTAACTATTATGTAAACCAAAGAAATAAATCGGGCGAGAAAAATGACGGAGTAGCGATAGCGGTTAAAAGAAACTTAAAATTTAAACTAATTGATGACTTCCAGGATGAATTTCTAGCAATAAAAATAAATACAACTCAAGGAGACGTAATTATTGCTACTACTTATCTCCCACCGAGACGACCCTACTTACCTATAGAAGACCTATTAAAATTGGCTAACAATAGTCATCCGATGTACATCTTAGGAGACTTTAACGCCAGACATAGGATTTTTGACAATACAAATAATAACGTCGTGGGAAACGCCCTTAATCAATTAATAAATTTAGGGAAAATCAATCATCTGGGTCCTAACTTTCCAACCTGGAGAAATCACAATACACAATCGACACCAGACAAAATTTTTACCAACAACAAAGCCTTTTTCAATTACCATATAATACAGGGACCTCTTACAGGCAGTGACCATCTGCCAATTATACTAACACTGTCAACAAGCCCCATACAGATACCAATAAAAAAGAGACTGAAAATGAGTAAAACAGACTGGGACAGCTTCAAAGATGACTTAAGTAATCACCACTCGATTAACCTACAAGGGAAAACAACAGAAGATATAGACTCAGAAATGGACAGACTGCACTCAGCAATAAAAACATCTATAACCAAACACACTCCTACTTCACACTTTAGAACATTACCCAACAACAGACTAACAGAAGAAGTTAAATTAATCCAGACCTATTACAATGAAATAAACAGGTATATGGAAAGACACGGCAGTAACAGATGGCTATATACGACACAGATAGCACTACAGATAAAATTAAGAGACGCATGTAAGGAAGCAAACAATAAAAAATGGAATGATATTATAATGGCGGCTGACATGACTAAAGACACAAAAACATTTTGGACTTCCATAAACAAGATGATGGGGCACAACAAGCAAAAAACACCATACATTAAAGACCAAAATGGAACAAAATTGCACGAGGAAAATGAACAAGAGTCAGCATTCAAAAGGGAATGGGTAAAAGTTTTTAAAATATCAGATGAGGAAAATGAAGATTTTGATAGTGAACACGAAGAAAGGATAGAAGAAGAAATGGGAAGACAAATACATAGAATCACCCCAAGGCAATATATAGACTATAACTTATTACCTAATAATCAAATAATAACCATGGGAGAAATGATGCACTGTCTGAGGAAATTTAAGGAAAAAGCCCCTGGGCTCACAGGTATTACACGAAATATGATCATGAATCTACCTGAAAACATTTTAAATACACTATTAAACATTTATAACGCATGCTTAATAACTGGTTACTTTCCAGACAAACTAAAATATGCTAAAATGATATTTATTCCTAAGGAGGGTAAGGACAATAAGGAAATATTAAACTACAGGCCAATATCTTTATTAGAAATTACCGGGAAACTATTGGAAAAAATATTAAATTCAAGACTTATAGCCTTTTTAACACAACATGGGAAAACTAACAACAGACAACATGGATTTATGCCCAATAGAAATACCCTAACTGCAATAGCTACAATAACGGAAATAATTGCAATAGAAAAAAGCAAGGGTAACCAGATCAATATAATTTTAAGGGATGTTTCTAAGGCTTTTGATAAAGTTTGGCATTTAGGCTTGAAATATAAAATATTAAAACTGGGACTTAACGAATACTTGCTAAGAATATTGTGTAACTATTTAGATGATAGGAGAGCACAAATTCAAATTGGAAACTTTTTGGGAACTATGTTTAATCTTGAGAGTGGAGTACCTCAAGGAGGATGCCTTTCTCCAACACTATATACAATTTATACTTCAGACACACCTCAACCTACCCCCTTTAGCGAATATGTAATGTTTGCTGATGATATTACTCAAATAGTATCATACCCAGGAAAATCAACTCAATTTATGGCACTCTACACGGTAAGAGCGATAAAAAACATAAATGATTTTGAGAAAAATGGAAAATCAGGACAAATAAGAACAAATTCAAGATAATACCAATAGCCAAGATTAAAACAAGTCCAGTAATAGTCGACCAGGAACTATACCCATACGACACTGAAGGTAGGATGCTTGGATTAAAACTAACAAAAAGAGGATATATAACATACTTAAAGATAAAGAACGACAGGCAAGAATAAGATTATCAAAAATAAAACGCTTTAAGAACCTTAGCATTAATAACAAAAGAAAGATTTATATTGCCCTTGTCAAATCAATTATGGACTACCCACCCATCCCATTGAACACCCTTAGTAAAATGTGCATTAAAAGGTTACAAACAGTACAAAATATAGCCCTCAGATTTATATATAACATAAAATATACAGACCACATCAATAATGAACAGCTACACAAGAGAGCAAACCTCTTAGCAATCAATGTAGATATACACAACAAAGCTGTAAATATTTGGAAAAAAGTGACTGAACTTAACACAGAAACATATCAAAACTGGATAAATAATATAGACAACGAAGAATTCCAAGAACACAGTTGGTTTAAATCAGCCAGGAAGAAAGTAATTGAACCATCTCCTGCCCCAATATACATATAAAACATTAATAGAGAGAATAAAAGATGAGAGTGACCTACCAGCTCCACAAGAACCTGGCAGGCCTCTCCATACAGCGTACCTTTAGACTAACATAACTAATATTTAACATTTAACATTTAACATTTAACATTGAACTAACATCTTAGTAAAAAAAAAAAAATAAATAAATAAAAATGTGACTACCCTCCCAGCTACACAAGGACCTGGGCGGGCTCACTAACTCAAAAAAAAATATAATAAATAATAAATAAAAAATAAATAAATATTAATAATATTAATAATAATAATGTGATTACCCTCCCAGCTATATCAGCCAGGAAGAAGTAATTGAACCACCTCCTGCCTCAACATACACATTTCTACATAAAACATTACTAGAGGAATAAAGATGAGAGTGACCAACCAGCTCCACTAAGAACCTGGCAGGCCTCTCCATACAGTGTACCTTTAGACTAACACAACTAACACTTAACTAACACCTCAAAAAAAAAAAAATGTGACTACCCTCCCAGTTACACAAGGACCTGGGCGGGCTCACTAACTCCAACAATAACAAATAATAATAGTAAGCAGCATTATATAAATAAACCAATATTAATACAAAGGTCTGACGACCCAAGGGAGCAGAACAAAGACAAAACACCAATAAGAAAGATGAAGCGATCTGGTTGAGCCCAGATTCTTTCTACTCCTACTGTATTTCAGTTTCACCACTTTTCCTTCAACTCCTAATAATCTTCTTTCACCTCTTAACTAAAGACTTCGTATCGTATCGTATCCCCGCATCCCCTGAGCAACGCTCTTGTGCATTATGCAGAAGACCCGACAGCAGCACCCTTATCCACTACCTCCTAAGATGTCCCCACACACAACGCTTCCGTGACGCCTGCTGAACCACCACTCCACGACCCCCTGATGGAGACACGATGATCCTCCCCATAATGGCCAGATATTTTGTATATAATATTGATTATGTGTTAAAGGAATATCCTTCCTTCCTTAGGCTTTAGTAAGCCCCTTTATAATTTTTATACTGTATATACTTGTCACACTTGCCAGATGCTTCTGGTGTCATTGTACAACAGGGGTACCTAGTGACAGCACTAGGATCCCGCTTCCTCTATCAAGGAATAAACAATTGAAATTGAATTGAAGGAAGAGAGTTGGTGAAAGAACAGAGCCCTGTGGAACGCCACTATTGGTAGAGAAAGAGCGAGAAATCGATCCCTCGACAACAACTGCCATGGCTCGGTTCTCAAGGAAGCTAGAGATGAGAGAACAAAGTGGGGGAGAGAAACCAAAAGAGGAAAGTTTAGATAGCAAAGACTTGTGCCATACCCTGTCAAATGCTTTGGAGATGTCGAGGGCCACGATAAAAGTTTCCCCATAATCCCTAAGAGAGGATGACCAAAGATGGGTGCAATAGGAGAGCAGATCACCAGTAGATCTTGCCTGGCGAAAGCCATACTGGTGATCCGACAAAAGAGAAAGGCGTTCAAGGTAACGGAGAAAATGGGAGTTCAAGATAGTTTCGAAAATCTTAGAGAGGGATGAAGTTAGGGCAATGGGGCGATAGTTAGAGGGATTAGAATGGTCACCCTTCTTCGGGATGGGCTGAACCATGGCATGCTTCCAAGAAGAAGGAAAAGTTTTGGTTTTGAGGCAAAGGCGAAAGAGGCGAGCAAGCACAGGGGCCAGGGCTTCAGCACACTCCCTAGGTCTTTTAACTGCTGATTCCGTCTGGGTTAATGAGACCGGAACATGTATATTATAGAGGGTTCTAGTAGCCAAACCTAATTGTCTGTTATCCATTTATTCAGGAACTATCTAGGATACAGTTCCAAGTGTATATCACCGTAACTTATCACTGTAGCTATGAGAGTTAAGAGGAGGACGGAGGCTATGTTAAATAGTCCTGGTAAATACGTCCGGTCGGTGTGAGGGGTTGAGTAACAATGCCGTAGGGAGCAGGCCTTTTTATGCTGACCTTAACAGTCACTGGGCCACGCCTCAAGGAACCTGCCCATCACGCGATATGATAATGTCACCTCATAGCCAGTGGAAAGTTACAGGGGTGATATGCTTATATAAACACAATGTACTGCCCTGACATTTATATAAAGACTAAGGGGCTGATAAATGTGTAAGTGCTGTCAAGTTGTCCAGGATATTTCGTCACTACATGTGGGGCCAACCCTCGGGGTGTGTATGGCTCGAGAGCCGACCATAGCAGTGAATAGGGGTCCAGGGCCAAAGGTAATGGTGTGTAAGGCTCTAAAACCTGCCGTTAGGGGTGTAAGGCTCCAGGGTCGGTGTATCTTGTGTAGTGTTGTTAGATGATCCTGTAGAGTGGTCAAATAGCTACCCTGTACTACCTGCTAGTAGCTGGATTTAATAACAGAAGTACACAAATAATTCATTTTGGGGTAAAGTTCCTAACCCACATTGGCTTTTCTCTTTTTATTATAAAAAATAAGTCTATGCACAATTAGAGCGTGATATTACTATAATTACACCCATGAGCAGATAACTTAGGAGAGTAGGGAAGTGATATTAAGGACCCGCAGTAAGCAAGAATGAGCCATGGCAGATACCTTGGTGAACTCAGTATAACTGGCGAGCTTTTTAAATGACCTAGGTTGGGCCTTGGTGAGGGGAGGTCATTTGAAAGACATTGAGGCTACGTGACATATGCGACACTTGCATCAGTATTACTGATGGGTGATGTACCCTAATTATATGAAACTAATTACAAATGTATGTATCCTACAAGGTGTAATCTAACCATGTAGAAAAAACTCTTGTGGATACATGTCAATATTAAAAAAATAACTGTGTGCTGGAGCTAAACTGGGGATTCTCCAAACCAGGGTTGAGAAACGGAATTCATATTTTGAGTGCCTTGTGTGTGAGGGCATTATGCACAGAAGTATACTTCGAAGAAATTTGTCTATTATTAAACAAATAATAATAAAATTGCCAAAACAATATAGTTGATAAAAAAAAAAGCATGAGATTACAAAACCAGAAGAAAAATAAAATGGCACATTATCATCGAATGAAGGGAACTGTGTTTCATTGAGATATGCAAGTAATGTTAGATTGTCAAAAACAATGTTGAGTTTGCAGTAAGTTAAATTAACATTTAAAAATAAAGGTACAAGATCTGAAGTCAAATGCAAATTCAAAGTCAAATATTGATGGGATGGCAATGTTTTTACTGCACTTCTGATCAGTTCACAATAATCTGAAGCCAAATAATAACCCTTTACAAAAAAGTGCTTGTCACCACCCTGACTCTTTAAACATAAACTGGTCTGTTGAGGAAAAAAATATTGATCGTTATGAAGATGTGCATGAAATACCATTTTTGTGGGGATGGGTTTGTAAGAACAGTGTTAGTGCACTGTGAAAGCATTCGCCTGTATGATAGCCTGTTCGCATATTCCTTCTACAGCGAATAGTCCTTAGCCCCTAGTAAAAGTTCAGATAGTTTATCTTGTGTCCACTGGGAAAAGTTCCAAATACCATTCCTCAAATTTGCGGTGAGAGAGCATTGGAATGTGAATTAAATTGCAGCATGCATTAGCATTGCTTGTAGCAAAGAAAAATAATTTTGAACCTCCTGTGTTTTGAAAATAGAGGCAAAAGCTGAGCATCCACGCGTCCTAAACCTGCGTTAATTAAATCAGCAATGAGATTGTCATTGGCAGAAAATAAAGATTGAACAGAAGTTTCAGCGGCATGCAAATACTCAGGTAAAATGTATGTCATTTTCGTGTGGACACTGACTGCGCCAACTCAAGCACTACCAATGATTATATAATTAAACTTTCATTGTAAAGACTGGAAAACGTATAGGCCTGAGTTATTGCAAGGTTTTGTTTACGTACAGCCTTTTACTATATTAACGTGGTCTCCTAAATTAACTATATCTCCTGCAGCAGCTGTGCCAAACAAAACACTTTGCATGAGACCAATAATATTACCTCTTACCAATGTCTTCACGAGATGGTGGAACAGAGGGTCCTGAATTGATGATATTCTTATGGAGGGCCTGGATGCGTACGCTCTGTAGGCCAATGGTCTGGTCAAC
This sequence comes from Homarus americanus, assembly GCF_018991925.1. Classification (NCBI taxonomy): domain Eukaryota; kingdom Metazoa; phylum Arthropoda; class Malacostraca; order Decapoda; family Nephropidae; genus Homarus; species Homarus americanus. The sequence continues at coordinate 12,187,838 of NW_024744839.1, read as the reverse complement.
CATTGCAGAAATGTTAGGACGTCGGCTTATTATAGGTCTTGGAGGATGTCACAATGCTGTTTCAAGTTGAACATCAATAGACATCATCTGCCTCAGAATGTGTAGTAGTCCCTGCAGCTCATACTGGACTGTTTCAACGTCTTCAACTACAAGTACTGTACATGTCCTACTGATACAACTAGTGCACCTGACTTGAGAACGTACGTGGAAACAGACGTCAACACGGATGCGCCACAGAGTAGTAGGAGTACCACGATCCACGTCATGCTGAAAGAAGTTGAATCGTCTTAAATTTATCGTGCAGAACGTTGTTTCAAGATAACCATTGAATACAGCTGGTCTATTTGACATGTTTCCGATTTGCACAGTTGTGTCTGAGATATCGTTTACACCTGTGAGTAGTACAGTAGGACCGGGTGTACCCTTTTAAGTCTGTCCACATGTACTACGTCCGTAATTTATGTGTTGGGTTTAAAAATGTTATATTTGATGCCCGTTTCTTTGGCAGTAATCAGGAATGGACCTGAAAATTTGGGGGAAAGTTTAAACATCCGTTCTAGTTCTCTCAATATGACAGAGTCGCCCATGTCCAGCATTGTCGGCTGCTAAGTGTTTCCGTACCAATCCATGTATGTCTGTGAAGGCGCTGATTTGATTTTTAGAGTAATCGTCCATGTTGTATATAGGTTGAGGAGTTCCTGTAAGTATGTCATAAAGCAAACGTTTGTCTGTGCGATGCAGTAGGGTGATTGTCCGGTGGAGCTATTAATCGACCCATTAATCGAGGCTGCTACTTGAAGTGACAAATCCCCCCATTCCATATGCATTGGATTCACAATATATCGAATCATCTCAAAGATTTTACGATTGGTCGATTGGTTCTTTCAACCAGGCCATTCGCCTGAGGATGTTAAGCTGCGGTGAACTTTTGTTGGATGCCGCATAGCAGGCAAATTTGTGCAAAAAGTTGATTTTTAAACTCTGATCTTTTGTCGGATAGATGAACCTTAGGTGTAGTGATGGTCATGTCAGATGAAACAATAGACCGTGGGCCACTGTCTCGGCAGATTTATCCTGCAAATGGACTAAAATCACAAATTTGGAGAAGTGATCCATACACACCAGTACTTAGAGTGAACCTTGGTAGTTCCTCGGAAGTTGCAACAAGTTAATCGCGACTGTGTCGAACATTTCTGTGATGGATATTCAAGCATTAGAGCAGTAGAATGATGGTGCTTTTGTGTTGAGCATACGATAAACATTTACCAATGTGTTGCTCGATGTCTTTTTCCATTGTATTCCAATAGTATATAAGAACTGCCCAGTATGGGCCAATTGGCCCATACTGGGCAGTTCCGTTTACACCCAACCCCTATCGTTCATATATCCACCCAACCTATGTTTGAAGCTATCCAGCGTATTCGAGTTCATGATGATGTTTCGTAACTTATTCCATTCATTCACTACTCTCTTTTTAAAGAAATGTTTACCTATCTCGCGCCTAAATCTAAATTTGTTTAATTTAAAACCATTGCTACGAGTTCGCTCATGGTTGGATAGTTTGAGTACCTTTGTTATGTCATCTTTGTTTAGCCCTGACTTCCATTTATACAGTACACCTCGATCATATCGCCCCTCAATCTGCGCCTCTCGAGAAAGTGCAGATTAAGATGCTTTAACCTGTCTCTGTACTCACGGTTCCTAATGCCCGGGATTAGTATTGTAATTTTCTTCTGAATTCTTTCTTGGGGTTCTATATCCATTCTGTAGTAAGGTAACCAGAACTGAACTGCGTAATTCAAGTGAGGTCTCACAAGCGTAAGATATAGTTTTAGGATAACCTAGCTAGTGTTGTAACTAATACTCCTTTATATGAACCCAAGTACTTTGTTAGCCTTGTTTCGAGCAAATACACATTGTTGACTTGGTTTAAGATTCTTACTTATCATTTCTCCTAAATCTTTCTAACAGTCGGATTTCTCTATAACAACGTTGTTCATCTGATATCTGGTTTCTCTGTTTACATCTCCTAGAGTCCAGTGGTTCTCAACCTTTTTCAACATCCTCGTGGCCTCCTTCATTTTTCTCCCAACCCCCCCCCCACAAATAATGTTGAAAAATAAAATGCAAATGAAGAGAATTCCCTTATTTTATTTCAAGGTTGACAATCATCGTTATCTTATATTTTGATAGAATTACATGATTTACATAACTAACGTCACTAGACTAGAGTGACTACTAGACAAGCCTCACAGCAAACTTGCATTTGGTTGGGAAAAAGTTCATATGACCTCTGCATATTTTGTCACAGCTCAATGAGAAGGCTGACATTGTTTCCTTTCAGTCAGGTGACTGTTCCGAGGTAGTGTCACTGACAACGCACATCTCATGTTCGGGTCCACATCCAGTCGGTTCCGGCTTTTACTCTTTATATGTAGAAGGGTGGAGAAACCAGATTCGCATAAATAGGTAGTTGAAAAAGACAAGAGGACTCGAAGTGCAATCTCGCTAACTTTTAGATATGACTGATACATTGAGCACCAGAATACAGTCAGAGACCTTTCTTCATAGACATCTTTGGCAGCAGAATCATTCTTGGGATCAAGAAATTTGTCCTGAACATCATTGTGAATGGTAGCAATATCAAGAGTGCTAGAGAAAGGATTCCTCACCAATTTCCCATCTTTCTCCTCGAATTCTGGGAAATACTTTTTGAACTCATTTTCCAAGGATTTCAAGTGCTGAGTGATTTCAGTTTTGAGTGATGGGTCAAGCAGATGATCTTCATTCTCATCAAGAACAGTTGAAAGATTCTCAAACATGGCAACATTTCCTGCATTGATTTTCCTTTGCCAATTCTGGAGCTTGGCAAGAAATGCACGAAGACAATCCATGAGGTAAAACACATTTCTGTCCTTGCCCTGCAGCTTGAGATTCAGCCTGTTTAGCTGCTCAAATATATCTGCTAAATATGCAAGACGTGGCTCCCACAACACCTCATTGAATTGACTTAATAGATCATCTTTCCCGTGCAATTCTCGAAGTTCAAACACTCGATTCACAACATTGCCCATGGAAAGCCAGCGCACTTTGGAGTAAAAGAGGAGGGCTTTATGCTTTGAATCCATGTCTCTACAAAAGTTCTGGAAAAAGCGAGAGTTCAGATCTCCAGCTTTCACAAAGTTGACACATTTGACCACTGCCTCCAGGATCTTGCAAAGTTCGTCAGGGAGGGTTTTCGACGCCAGTGCAAAACGTTGGATCATACAATGGATCCCCTTGGCATTCGGAGCTACTTCCTTGACACGCTTCTGGAACCCCGATTTTGATCTCAGCATCGCCGGAGCCCCATCCGTACAGACTCCACAACAATTTTCCCAGCTGATCCTGTTAGCTGAAGAAAGAAGACAGCTTTTCCATCACATCTACAGCTGTTGTGGTGATCTCAAGCTGAGTACAGAACAGATATTCCTCCTCGATGTCACACAAAAAAACATATGCTGGTTAATTCCCCAGTTAACCAGGTTGGTACACATATAATATATATTGGGCTTTTAGTAACGAAACCCAATTGAAGTTTCTTGTTTTATTATAAAAGTATTATGTTTATAATTCCTGAGTGTATATCAACCGTAAGTTCCACTATTTATGAGTGAATGAGAAAGGACGGCGTTTATGTATTATAAACGTGGATCAACGTCCGTTCGATATTAGTTGGTATGAGTGACTGAGTAGTGACCCATCGAGGGAGAACGGAATAGGTACGTCGTTCCCCTCAGGGAAGATGGAGCCATCCACTGCGGCTCTCAAATAACGTCTTCCTCTAGTCAAGGATATCAAACTACTGCACGCTTTAGGTGGCCAGGAGCCGGCTACTTATGCCTTTACTCAACATAGTATGACGCAGCTTCCCGTGAGCACACCTTATCATGTGCATTGAACATGTCACCTCATAGCCAGTGGAAAGTTACAGAGGATGAATCTGAATATAAATCAGATGTAAGTAACCCATTTATATATTACTTTCTGTTGATGAGATAGGGGCCATTACAAACAAACACGAGAAGCTGTGCACAAGAACTCACGTCCGTTGACTCATCCAGCTGTATTGCAAACATACCAGTTGGAGATAATTTGATCTCCTGTATCACTTTTTCCTTTATGTCATCTGACATTTCATTACTTCTCCGTTTCACTGTATCGTTTGACAAGGAAATTTGTTGAATTTTACGTTCACTTGCCTCTCCAAGAACCCGTTTGACCGTTTTTAAAGCACATGGCTTAATTAAAGTTTCACCAATTGTATGGGGCTTGTTTTGCTTTGCTATTTCGAGGGAAACCTCGTATGATGCCTCAACTACACTTACGGTCTGTTGTTGGAAGGCACCACTTTCGTCCAGTTTCTGTTTTCCCAAACTCCGTTCATGGCGCCTGAAGATATCCGTGTCTCTCTCCACATACTGTGGATGGATCGTCATCAGATGATGCTTCAGCTTACTAGGTTTCATAGAATCGTTCCCCAGCACTTTGAAGCACAGCACACACTGAGGTTTCTCAATGCCATCAGCGAGGATTGATGAAAATCCGTAGTCAATGTATCCATCGATGCACTTCCGCTTCTTAGCAACACTAGTAGCCATCACAAATCTAGAGAAAATAAAGAAGACAGAATGTCAGAACAGACAAACAGACAAGTGATAAAAACTAAAGAATGATAAAGAAGGACAGATAAATAGGACAAGAGTTAGAATGGCAAACACACACACATTCACATACATAACACGCCCATGCACTCACACTTAAAGCACACATACAGTCATACATAAACATGCACACAGGTAAACATTCACACTCAAGCTAGCAAGCTGAAGTGTACTTCCTGTAAGCAAGAACACGCCTCCTTTGACAAGCACTGCCCAACTTGGAAGAATGAGAAGAATAGTGAGTCATAACAATTTAGCACTAAAAATGGTAGGATTATATAAGTAAAGAATGAGTATGAACAACAATGGCACCACTAAATAAGGAAATAATTAATAAAGGAAGTGTACAAATATTTCACCCACGTAAAGCAGCGACCACATGAATTATGAAACAAAATAAGTAACACCAATTACGGAGTATATTATGCTGGTATCCCAGGCCAGACTGAGATCATTCGGTCCTATCACCACTTGCATAGAGATGACACACGGACACGTACTGAACAAGTCAGTTCAGCAGCTTGGTCCAGCGCCTGTCACACAGACAGGGACTGGACCTGTGAAATCTTAAATAATCCGTAAAAAAAAAAAAAAAAATATAGCACCAGAGTATGTAAATATTAAAATTGTATTGTCGTTATGATTAAACAAAATGACAATAAATGAAGGAAAATTCTCTTCTGCCAAGTCAAAATAAGTAATACAAGTTTTGTTTAATTCACATTCTCAACATTATTTGGAAACGTACAATTTTTAACAGCTCTCCGTGACTCCCCTAAATTCTTGCCGTGGCTCCCTTGGGGGCCATGGCCCCCAGGTTGAAAACCACTGTCCTAGACTAAGTACCTTACATTTGGCCACATTAAATTTCATCTGCCATTTTTCAGACCATGCGAAATTTTTTTTAGATCTTCCTGCAGTTTGGCGGAGTCCTAGTTAGATTTAATTGCACACCCTATTTTAGTGTCATCAGTAAATTTACTTATGTTGCTGTCTACGCCGATATCTATGTCGTTTATAATAAATAGTAATGGTACTCCGCAAGGCATTTGTCACGCCTGGGATGGCCTACTTGAGGAACATTGTGGCACCGCCGCTCATAGTGTGTCAGATACTACAATTTGTGTGACATTGTCCTATGCATTCTTCCTGCAGGGGTGGAAAATGTCTTGACTCAATGGAAGTGGTAGCTTATGTAGATAAGCCTCCTCCCCAGAATCTAGAGCATAAATGATTGTAAGCCACAAGGGATCTAGTTGTTGTTCTTCCCGTAATTGCTGCAGAAGAGTGAACGAAGATACCGTAGAGCCGTAACCGGAGCTATGTGTTGGGACAAAGCATTGGCGACCACGTTCGCTCTTCCCTGTAGGTACTTGAATTCGGGGGCGAATTCTTGAATGGTCAAATGTATATCAGCGTTTTAGTCTACCTGAAAGGTTTTTCCCACTTAACAACTCCGTCACTGCCACATGATCCATATGAACGGTTATATCATAACCAAAATTCAAGCATATGAATTTCTTTAGAGACCAGATAGCAGCTAACATTTCCAGAAGCACTATTGAATAGCGTGTGTCTGCGTCATTAAGTTTACAGTTGCATGGAAAAAGCCACTTGCTCTTGTTCTGAGGCACCGGTACAGAAAGCAAAGGGTTGGGTTTAATAAGGATATGCAAAAAACTGCTTCTTCGGTAAGTTCTGTCTTCAAAGCAGTAAAACTATTCTCATGCTCATTATTCTATACAAAAGTCATGCCTTTAAAGAGTAACTTAGTCTGCGGCGAAGCTAATGTAGCATACTCCTTTATAAATGAAAGGTAATATCCTGATAAACTAAGAAAACCACGCACCTTGTCAACGTTTGTAACGACTTTAACTTTTCAGTCAACTATATGAATGCCGTCTCCGTCGACTAACTGTCTAAAGAATTGAATTATAGACTTAAAAAGATTACATTTGGAAGGTTTAATTTTAAGTTCCACTTTATAAGGCTTTTCAAAACTTTACATAATTTGTCGAGGTGTCTAACTACGGTTTTGCTAAAATGATAAGATCATCAAGATAGGTATAAACTATGTTGCCGAGCAAATCACCAAAGAAGGTGTTAATCATCCTTTGAAAGGTCAATGGCGCATTTCGAAGCCCAAAAGGCTTGTGTAAAAATTCAAATGTGCCCAGGGCAGTGCTAAATGCAGTAAACTCATAGGATTTTTCGACGAGAGGAATTTGGAAATCCCACAAATATCGCTCAGAACAGGCATTGGGTAACTATCCGGGATAGTTTCTTCGGCGAGTCACCAAAAATCAATAACCCGGTGCCAACCTCCATCCTTCATAGGAACTAAAAACAGGGAATGTGATGTAAAGATAAATTTTTCTGATCTAACGGCTTGCCAGGTAAAGCTACAATGTTTCTGTAGTCAGCAAGTAACTTTAGGAATTCAGTCGTCCCTGGAAGATGATCAATTACTCTGACATGAGGGCGATTTGATTCGTCCTCTCCTGCTTGGTTTGTGTACGTGTATGTGTAATGCTATCAACTGGGAATTAAGTAGGCTGTAAAACAAAATTAGTATGGTAAACCATGTAATCTCACAAGCAAAATTCCTACTTTAATAATATGGGTGCGTCTGTTCTGTTGAGAACGAAGACATCTATTAAACCAGCAGGTCTAATCGAACACAATGTAGATTCACATGGGAAACCTGGTTAGTTTCTCATTTTGAAAATACTGAGTACCAGTTAATATTTCTAAAATCACGCTGGGAGATAGAGTTGGTAGGATCGGGGACGTGCTGAGACTCGTACTTCACCTTTTTCGTAGTGGTTAAAAGTTTCATACTTGTGTCAAGCTTTGGAAAAGAAACTGACACGTCACAGAATGTACTGGCAAGAATTGTGTTTGAATGTCTACTTGGTTGGACATCTATCATATTATGTTTAAGTGTTTGAAGACGTTTGGAAACCAAATAATCCAGCAGTTAGCAGAAAAAGGTCTTTATATATGCAAAAATCAGCTGGATTTTTTTTTACTGAGTAATAGCCAACCCGGGTATAGGTCATCAACCCACAACGGGGCCTGGAGGGGGAAAAAAAGAGTAAAATGACGTTAAAGATAGAAGAGAAAAAGACTATATTAATCTACAACACGAAGATACCGGAAAACCAGCTTTTTGATGTGAAACAGATTTTATGAGTATGGAAACAGAAGAAGGCAGAGTATTCCACAGGTTGGCTGCCTAAGGAAAGAAGGATGTACTGTAACGGGCTATTCTAGTGTGACTGGCATTCACATAGGAACGGTGGACACCGGGGGTAAGACGAGTGTTACGAGCCCAGTGCCTTGCAAGCGGTACACAGGATGCCAAATCCACTGAACATTGCCCGTTAAAGTACCTGTAAACATAAGAACATAAAAATGGAGGAAACTTCAGCGGGCCTATTGACCCATACTGGGCAGTTCCGTTTATACCCAACCCCTGTTGCTCATATAAGCATCCAGCCTATGTTTAAAGCTATCCAGCGTATTCGAGTTAATGATGATATTTGGTAACTTGTTCCATTCATCCACTACTCGGTTTCCAAACCAGTGTTTACCTATTTCACGCCGAAATCTAAATTTGTCTAATTTAAAACCATTGTTACGAGTTCTCTCCTGATTGGATAGTTTGAGTAGCTTTGTAATGTCCCCTTTGTTTAACCCTGACTTCCATTTATACACCTCTATTATGTCGCCCCTCACTCTGCGTCTCTCGAGGGAGTGCAAATTAAGATGCTTTAACCTGTCTCTGTACTCAAGGTTCCTAATGCCCGGGATTAGTCTTGTCATTCTCCTCTGGATTCTTTCCAAGGATTCCATATCCATTCTGTAATACGGAGACCGGAACTGAACTGCGTAATCCAGGTGAGGTCTCACAAGCACTAGATATAATTTTAAGATGACCTCACTAGTCTTGCAACGAACACTCCTTTGTGTGAACCCAAGTTCTTTATTAGCCTTGTTATGAGCAAAAACACATTGTTTACTTGGCTTAAGATTCCTACTTATCATTACTCCTAAATCTCTGTCGCAGTCGGATTCCACAATGGCATCGTTGCTCATCTGGAAACTGGATTCCCTGTTGATATCTCCTATACTGAGTACTTTACATGTGTCCACATTGAATTTCATCTGCCATCTTTCCGACCATTCGAAAAATTTGTTTAGATCTTCCTGCAGTTTTGCAGAGTCCTCGTCAGATTTAATTACACGTCCTATTTCAGTGTCATCAGCAAATATACTTATGTTGCTGTCTATGCCGATATCTATGTCGTTTATGTATATAATAAATAATAATGGTCCAAGTACTGAGCCTTGGGGAACTCCACTAGTGACGTTGCTCCAATGCGATTTAGTGCCATTTATGCTCACTCACTGTTTCCTGTCCCGTAACCACGCTCTACTCCATTTAAGGATATTACCTTTGATGCCATGCACTTCTACCTTTCTAATTAGTCTTTCGTGGGGGACTGTCGAAGGCTTTGCTAAAGTCGACATATACCACATCATAATTGTGCCCCTCGTCCACTGATTCGAAAACTGATGAAAAGAATGTTAATAGATTAGTTAGACATGAACGCCCGCTTGTGAAGCCATGTTGGGAATCATTGATCAACTTGTGCTTCTGCAGGTGGTTTCGAATAGAGTTTGAAATGATTGATTCTAGTAATTTGCCTTTTATTGATGTTACACTGATTGGGCGGTAGTTAGGGATAGTGATCTATCCCCCTTCTTGAAAATAGGTATTACATTCGATATCCTCCAGGATTCTGGTACTACACCCGTTTTTAAGGACATGTTAAACAACTTTGCTAAGGGCATGCTAAGCTCTTCCTTACATTCCTTCAATTCTCTGGCAAATATCTCATCGGGACCAGGTGACTTATTAGGCTGCAGTTTGTCTATTTGCTTATTAACATCGTTACTAGTCACTACTATCTCACTTAATTTGTTTTCTTCACTATCTCTGAATAGAGTAGATGCCTCCTGTATCATGTTTAAATTTTCGGTTGTGAAAACTGTTGAAAAATATTTATTCAGATTATTGCTCATTTCTCCATTGTTATCAGTTGTGTTCTGACCTCCAGTTGTGTTCTGACTTCACTCGGGGAAAGGTCACGACAGCTTAGCTCCGCTCCCGGGGATAATTACCAGATATGGCTAGTGCTACTTGTAAACGGGGTTATGCCCTTCTGTGGGCCGAATTAGAGAATACCAAGGAGAAAAACCTGAAATTAGAGCAAGAAATCTTGAAATTAAAGGAAGAGATAGCAAAGATGAAGGAAGAAACGAGACAGGGAGAGGGACTACCAAGCTGGTGGTCAAGAAACACACCAAGGATACAACAACGACAACAACAGCTAAGTGTACCAACTCTTTCAGTCCCTTGATAGACGAAATGGACGTTAGTACAGTCAGGGACAGGGCTGACAAGGAAGGTATAAGAACTTTAATTGTTGGTGACTCACAGGTAAGGTACCTGGACAGGGCTTTTTGTGGTAAAAATAAAAATAGGATGAGGGTGCGTTTGCCAGGGGCTGGGGTGGGGGATATAGTTAACAAGATGGCCAATATCTTGTCTGGTAATGGGAACAAACCCATTATCTGCCTCAGTGCAGGAGGCAACGATATTGGCCGGTGTAGGAGTGAAGAGCTTGTTGATAAGTTCAAGACAGCTATATATCGTATTAGGACTCAGGGAGGGATCCCTATCACAAGTGGTGTCCTGCCTAGAAGGAGGGTTAGCAATGAATGGTTGTCAAGGGCAGTTGGGGTCAACGGCCGTCTTGACGGATATTGCAAGTCAATATCAGTCCGATTCGTTGGCAACTGGGACAACTTCTACGGCAGAAGGGACCTTTATGCTAGGGATGGGGTACACCTGTTTCGGGAGGGGGTGGTAACCCTGGCTGGGTCTCTGGAGGGGGCAGTTCAAAAGATATCGAAGTCTTTTAACTGCTAGGGGAACATATGGGCACGGGGGTGGAGGAGACTGCAGTGGGAGCGGGTAAACAAAGTGAAAGATTACAGGGAAATAGTGTTAGGAATGATGACAAAACTAAATTAGACAGGGAATTTAAACCTAAAGGCGGTAAAGGGAGAACTCAGAACACGACTAAATTAAATGTCTACTACGCAAACAGTAGAAGTATGAGAAACAAAATGGATGATATTAGGGCCTTGCTATGTAACGAACAAATCGACATAATAGCATTCACTGAAACATGGGTCAACCTAGACTGACGTGAGTTACCGGTCGAATACTAAATTGCGGGTTACAAATTGTTCCATACCGATAGGCAGACCAGGAAAGGAGGCGGAGTAGCAATCTATGTCAGGGATAATCTAAAGTGTGAAATAAATAAGGAAATAAAAACTGAGCGGAATACAGAAACAATTTGGATAGAATTAATCGACGGTAAGGAAAAAATAATCACAGGAGTAATATATAGACCTCCCAATCTTGATAGAGTCAATGAGAGACTTATCTGGATGAAATGTGCAGGGCTTCCATACACAACAAATTCTGTATAGTAGGCGACTTTAACATTGGCCAAATAGAATGGACTGACCTTACAGGTAACTCAGAATCAGAGGATTTTCTCGAAACGATCCAGGACTGTTTCCTAATTCAACATATAACCGAACCCACCCGGGGTAATAATATACTCGATTTAGTTCTGTCGAACAGAGAAAACCTCATTAGCAATGTCGAGGTAGGGAACGAACTTGCAAACAGCGATCACAAAGAAATTAGATTCCAGTTAGATTTTCAGGGCAGACGTAAGGAAAATTCCACTAAAGTACAAGATTTCAGAAGGGCAAACTTTGACAGTTTAAGGAGGCAGCTGAGAGAAGGGGTGTCGCGCTTGGGCGTGAACCTGACAGATGACACGGACCTGATAACGAGATCTGAGATTGCCGAGTTTCACGACAATTTAGATAATGAGCTACTTAATGCACAAAGGCAGAACATACCATACAAAAAACTCAGATCAGACAACAATGACCCTAAATGGATAAATAATTATTTAAAGAAAATCATTGGCCAAAGGAAGGCTATAGGTAGAAGGATAAATCGTGGCAAAATTTACCTCCAAGATTATTGTAAGGTATTGGCGAGTAGGGTTAAAACCGAGATAAGGAAAGCCAAGAGGAATAATGAGGTAAGGATAGTAAGGGAAGAGAAGACAAACCACAAAGGATTCTACCAAATGTATCAAACTAAAACACGAGAAAAGATTGGACCAATACTTTCAGATACCGGCGAACTCACTGACAACGATGGAGAATTGAGCAATAATATGAACAAATATTTTTCAACGGTTTTTACCACCGAAAATTTAAACATGATACGCGAGGCACCGACTCTATTCAGAGATAGTGAAGAAAACAAATTAAGCGAGATAGTAGTGACTAGTAACGATGTTAGTAAGCAAATAGACAAACTGAAGCCTAATAAGTCACCTGGTCCCGATGAGATATTTGCCAGAGTATTAAAGGAATGTAAGGAAGAGCTTAGTATGCCCTTAGCTAAGTTGTTTAACATGTTCTTAAAAACAGGTGTAGTACCAGAATCCTGGAGGATAGCGAGTGTAATACCGATTTTCAAGAAGGGGGATAGATCACTATCCTCTAACTACCGCCCAATCAGCCTAACATCTGTAGTGGGCAACCTACTAGAAGCAATCATTTCAAACTCTATTCGAAACCGCCTGGAGAAGCACAAGTTGATCAATGATTCCCAACATGGCTTCACAAGCGGGCGTTCATGTCTAACTAATCTATAAACATTCTTTTCATCAGATTTTGAATCGGTGGACGAGGGGCAATATTGTGATGTGGTATATCTCGACTTTAGCAAAGCCTTCGACAGAGTCCCCCACGAAAGACTAATTAGAAAGGTAGAAGCACATGGCATCAAAGGTAATATCTTTAAATGGATTAGGGCGTGGTTACAGGACAGGAAACAGCGAGTGAGCATTAAGGGCACTAAGTCCCATTGGAGCAAGGTCACTAGTGGAGTTCCCCAAGGCTCAGTACTTGGACCATTATTATTTATTATATACATAAACGATATAGATACCGGCATAGACAGCAACATAAGTATATTTGCTGATGACACTGAAATAGGACGTGTTATTAAATCTAATGAGGACTCCGCAAAACTACAGGAAGATCTAAAAAAAATTTTCGAATGATTTGAAAAATGGCAGATGAAATTCAACGTGGTCAAATGTAAAGTACTCAGTATAGGAGATGTAAACAGGGAAACTAGATACCAGATGAACAGCGATGCCATAGAGAAATCCTACTGCGAGAGAGATTTAGGAGTAATGATAAGGAGGAACCTTAAGCCAAGTAAACAATGTGTTTTTGCTCGTAACAAGGCTAATAAAGTACTTGGGTTCATACAAAGTAGTGTTAGTTACAAGACTATCGAGGTCATCCTAAAACTGTATCTTGCTCTTGTGAGACCACACGTGGATTACGCAGTTCACTTCTGGTCACCGTATTACAGAATGGATATAGAATTCTTGGAAAGAATTGAGAGGAGAATGACAAGACTAATCCCGGGCATTAGGAACCTTGGGTATGGAGACAGGTTAAAGCATCTTAATTTGCACTCCCTCGAGAGACGTAGAGCAAGGGGCGACCTGATGGAGGTGTATAAAAGGAAGTCAGGGCTAAACAAAGGAGTCATTACAAAGGTACTCAAACTATCCAACCAGGAGCGAACTCGTAACAATGTTTTTAAGTTAGACAAATTTAGATTTAGGGGCGAAATAGGTAAATACTGGTTTGGAAACAGAGTAATGGATGAATGGAACAAGTTACCAAATATCTTCATTAACTCGAATACGCTGAATAGCTTTAAACATAGGTTGGATGCTTATATGAGCAATAGATGTTGGGTGTAAACGGGGTGCCCAGTATGGACCAATAGGCCCACTGCAGTTTCCTGCATTCTTTTGTTATTATGTTCTTATCAGTTAGCTCGCCGGTATGTGAACGTATTGGTCCAATCTTATCTCGTGTTTTAGTTTGATACATTTGGTAGAATCCTTTGGGGTTTGTCCTCGCCTCCCCTGCTATCTTCAGTTCATATATTCCTCTTTGCTTTTCTTATCTAGTTTTTAACCCTACTCGCCAATACCTTATAATACTCCCGGAAGTAAATTTCGCCACGATTTATCCTTCTACCTATAGCCTTCCTTTGGCCAATAATGTTCTTTAGATAATTATTTATCCGTCTAGGGTCATTGTTGTCTGATCTGAGTTTTTTGTATGGTATGTTCTGCCTTTGTGCATTAAGTAACTCATTATTTAAATTGTCGTGGAACTTGGCAATCTCAGATCTCGTTATTAGGTCCGTGTTATCTGTCAGGTTCACACCCAAGCGCGACACCCCCTCTCTCAGCTGCCTCTTTAAACTATCACAGTTTGCCCTTCTGAAATCTGGGACTTTAACGGAATTCTTCTTACGTCTGGCCTGAAAATCTAACTGGAATCTAATTTCTTTGTGATCGCTGTTTGCAAGTTCGTTCCCTACTTCGACATTGCTAATGAGGTTTTCTCTGTTCGACAGAACTAAGTTGAGTATATTATTACCCCTGGTGGGTTCGGTTATATGTTGACTTAGGAAAAAGTCCTGGATCGTTTCGAGGAAATCCTCTGATACTGAGTTACCCGTAGGGTCAGTCCAATCTATTTGGCCAAGGTTAAAATCGCCTACTATACAGACTTTGTTGTGTATGGAAGCCCTGCCCATTTCATCCCAGATAAGTTGCTCATTAACTTTATCAAGATTGGAAGGTCTATATATTACTCCTATGATTAATTTTTCCCTTCTGTCGATTTATTCTATCCAAATTGTTTCTGTATTCCGCTCAGTTTTTATTTCCTTATTTATTTCACACTTCAGATTTTCCCTAACATAGATTGCTACTCCTCCTCCTTTCCTGGACGGCCTATCCGTATGGAACAATTTGTAATCCGCAATTTGGTATTCGGCAGGTAACTCACGTGAGTGTAGGTTGATCCATGTTTCAATTAATGCTATTATATCGACTTTTTCGGTACATCCGAAGGCCCTAATATCATCCATTTTGTTTCTCATACTTCTACTGTTCGCGTAGTAGACATTTAAGTTAGTCGTGTTCTGAGTCCTCCCTTTACCGTGTTTAGGTTTAAACTCCCTGTCTAATTTAGTTTTGTCATCATTCCTAACATTATTTCCCTGTAATCTTTCACTTTGTTTACCCGCTCCCACTGCAGTCTCCTCCACCCCCGTGCCCATATGGTCCCCTAGCAGTTTAAAGACTTCGATATCTTTTGAACTGCCCCCTCTAGAGATCCAGAGAGAGTAAAACAACATTGGGGCGAAGAGAAAGGGAGGAGGGATTATCTAACAGTTGGACAGAAGAAGAGCCACCCCAGATATGACAGCAGTACCCCAAGTTAGGACGAATGAATCCCTTATAAACTTGAAGCAACTGCTCAAGATTGAAGTAGCTACGGCATCTGTAGAGCATTCCCAGCTTTCAGGAGGCAGCTTTAGTAATGTTGTGGATGTGTGGCTTACATTAAAAACGTAGGATTAATGTTGCCACTCCTGTAATGTCCAGCTTGTTACAGGAAACTCTGGAGAAATCGGTATCAGTAGGTCTAAATTGAAATCTGTGGTGAAGAGACGCCAAAGCAAGAATTTGCGTACACACCCTTATCTATATCTAGGGAGAGTGATTTGTTTTCCACTCTCACCGGAACACTCAACACTTCCATTTTGTCTAATGCAGCAATTAATGAAGCGGCAATAAAAGTGTTGCTTTGTGTTGGTACTAGCGTACCTATCTTATGTCGTGTTCTATATGGATCTGGTCTTCTTACGAATGTTTATACCATCGACAACGTGGTTGTCGTTGCTGTCGTCTATGGTACCTCTCGTTCTTTTCATAGCGGAGAATTTGACAGTCTCTTGTGATACGTGATGTAGATTCATGAAACTCACACCACAAATCACTTTTCGGTCCAGCATCATATGTTGTCTTAGCAACTGCCTAATAGTATTGAGGTGAGATCTTGTTGAGTATCAAATTTACCCCCTTGCAGGAGTTGTTAATAATATTCAATAGCATGCCCCTTCTTATTGCAACGTTTGCATAAATTTTTTCCTTAGGCTTGGTGCCAGACTCTTTGTAAACCTTTTGTGATGTCAGTTCGACAGGCACAACGGTTCTTGCGATCGGTGTAGGTGACGCCAGACGTGCAAGTTTACAGGCGTATGCTGTAATCTTATCTATCATGGTAAAATCCATCGTATTCTGGCGTAACTGTACTCAGGGTCCCACAAAAACATAGATAAAATACGCAAATCGATGAGATGTGGAACCAGAGTTTAAAAATTGCGTTTTGATGTCGCTAATGAATGACTCATGAACACTTCTTTTGTTTGACCAATTAAGATGACCGCCAAGTGAACCATGATCAAAAACCAATCATTATATTCCTAAATTCGTTACAGTCTGTGTGAACCAGACCATTAGCTTTCATGACCTTGCGTGATTTCCTTGCTTGCTGAAAGTACGCATGAAAGCTTTACACGCCTTCTTTGATGTTATTATTCCGCATGGCATCTTCGCATGCAAGTAAAAAACTGACTACATAATAATGAGGATCATCCCCTGTGAATTCAGCAATGTGATCCTGTTGTGGTAAGATTTTGATTACATTAGGAGCTTTGGTTGATATGCCTTTGGCAGAGGTAGTCATGGTTAGTGGCTAACTAGAAGTGATGTTTTAATGAAATGTTAGTAGGTGAAGTACAACGAAGTGACACTGGGTTGAACCGTAGGATACTGAAAAGGTGTGGTATCGTAAGACCAGACCGAAAGTGTGCACGATGTAATTCGTCAAATGTAGAGTCAATGTACTTTTCGTCATTCTCAGTTTAAAAGTCTCTATGTAAATCAGTACGTATGTGTTTCATGCACCTCCTCAAGTGCACCAGTATCATCAATACAGTTAGCTGTGGCAATAGGCTCTGTGTCAATAGCTATGAAGTTATCAGACTCACCGAAGGCAATAGATAAATCGTCCACCAACTGTTCAATTCTTTGGTCAGTTAAATTAATGAAATCATCCATATATGATGACAAAATTAAACAAAAAATAATACAAAATGACCTTGTCAATCCATTTACATTAAATGAATAAACTTATAAGTGAACCAGTAAAATAGAAAATGAGATAATTACGCAAGTGATAATTAATAATAATAAATAAAATTTTCACTTTAAGTGAAAAGCCAGCTTATCACGATGCATGTGACGGTATGTCGTCGAATATGTTAAATGCGTGTAAGAAGCTGACGAGGGTCTGTGAAATACCTAACTCGCCACCTTGAAAGAATATTCTCGAAGTTCTAGAGTAAAATCCGTGAGTTCCACTTGTTGATGTCGCTGATGAATATCAAAATGAGCAAAATAGAGATATACGGAAAGCTGTTGACCAATTGCTTTGAGTCATTAGCAGTTAATGCTGGTTTTAGAGTCACAGTATATAGGTCCATTTAAGCTGCCACCTTGTGTAGGATTGTTACCTTGCAGGGTAGTCACACAGCTACTACCTTTTAATAGCTGAAGTTAATTACAGAAGTAGACAAATAGTTGTTTTTGGGTAAAGTTTTAAACCCAAATTGTCTTTTCTCCTTTTATTATAAAAAAATATTTTGAGAATTAAAGTGTAATATGACAATAACTACACCATGAGCAGGTAGCATATTAGAGTAGGGAAGCGACTAAATGGAGGCCTTGGTGCAGAGAGGTCATTTGAAAGACATTGAGGCTACATGACATCATGTATTACGAGTCCATTCGCTTCGGGCGTTGGTCGGCAAGCCCAGCCTCCCTCACGCCGGTATATTCATGAACATTTAAAAAACAACTAAAAAGCAATTTTAGTCTTACAAACTGGCCATGAAAGATATAAACAGGAAATAAATAAATGTCCTTACCACAGGTTGGCAAGACCGGGGCTAGGGATAGTCGAGAATGCTTGTGAAGTGGCGTGTGTGTGTGTGTGACGCAGTAGTAACAAAGCACACAACACTAATTTGGAGGCAGTATGAGGTACGGGACACTTGCTTTAGTCTGTTATTACTATTTACACTATAACAATCATTATTAGTGCTTCAGTAATTGATCACAATACTAGACTTGTGCTTGGGGGTTGGGGGTAGAAACACATGGTGAGATGCCTACATCACAGAAACTGAGAAGATACAGAGAAGAGACTGGGAGGCTCTCATGTGTAAGTAAAAAATAAATACCTATTTGGCAACATAATCTAGCCAGGACCGCCTTTTTTATTCAAATAGGCTCGAGAAGGATCATGTGACGTGACTCGAAGATCTGGACACACGTCACAGGACGTGACCCGAAGCCTCGGAGATAGACAGTATTTACTAGACACTTTTTCATAGTTTAACTGTGGGTAATGTATGTAACCCATATGTATATAAATATTACTGTGTAATAAACACACACTAATACACCAGCAATATGAAGATATAGGGTTAATACACAAGGCGTAAGAAGATGAAGGGCTTCAGGGCCGCCCCTAGGGGTTTGTAGGGCCCCAGGACCGTCCCTAGGGGAGGGTGTAAGGATCCAACTCCGTTCCTAGGTGGCGAATAGATTCCAGGACTGGTCCTAGGGGTGTGTAGGGTTCCAGAACCGGCTCTAGATAAGGTGCAGGGCTCCATGGCCGGCCTTATAGAGTATAGAGCACCAAGGCCGTCCTTTGGCGATGGGTGTTGGGCTCAGCTTTATTTACCGAAACTGTAATTGGTAAAATTATTTCAAAAGTCAATAACTACATTATTTACTTAATTTTTTAGTTTTATTTAGTGTGTCCGAAAGTTAGTAAAGGTGAAGTCTTCAATAAAATGCAAATATGAAAAATATCGGTGGACAACTAAGGGTCAACATTTTATTCACCACCAAACAGTTTCTTTACAAAGAGGAAAGTGAGGGATTTAAATTAATCCATATCTTGGTTCTACTTGAAAATTCCACCAAAATTCATCATCAACCCACATGAATCGATTACTTAGCAGATAAACATATATTCATTATTTCTAGGACTTTTAAATAACACATTTCCTATATGCGAATATTTCCACGGGGATTCTTAACCAAGTCCTCAGACATTGCCTAAACACTATGAAGAATTTGAACAAAACGCAATACTTAACACCTGGCCTTTTCACATAAATTTTACATGTTTGATTCTGTTCAAAGTTTCACTGCAGGTATAGTACTCTCCGACGTGCCGAGTGCGAACCATTTAACTTTAAGACATCAGTCGAATGCTGTTTCCTTAATTCCTCCGCACCCCGTGTAGGAGTGACTTGGGTGACCGGTACTAAACCCATGAAAACACTACAGGGACACCAACCTGCCTGGGTTCACCTGGAAAGATGTCACTTCCACAGTAGACCCCTGGCAGCTCCTGGACTCGTGTTCACCCAAGATTAATTAGAGCCACTCTCGAGAGATCTCTGAACTGCTCCTCGGCGTCCTCGAATTGGCCATAATACAGCACTAGTGGATCTGTCGATAGTGAACTGATGATATGAATAAACTGATGTTCATAATAACATGATGTTGAGAGTGAATTGATGTTGATAATGTACTGATGTTGATAGTGAACTGATGTGATAATGTACTAATGTTGATAGTTTACTGATCTGATTATGAAATGATGTTAACAGAGACTTGATGTTGATAGTGAACTGATGTTGATAGTGAATTGATGTTGATAGTGAACTGATGATGATGATAGTGAACTGATGTTGATAATGAACTGATGTTAATAGTGAACTGATGTCAATAGTGAACTGTTGTTGATAATCAACTGATGTTGATAGTGAACTGATGTTAATAGTGAACTGATGTTGATAGTGAACTGATGTGATAATGTACGAATGTTGATAGTGAACTAATCTGATAATGAAATGATGTTAACAGAGAACTGATGTTAATAGTGAACTGATGTTGATAGTGAATTGATGTTGATAATCAACTGATGTTGATAGTGAACTGATGTTAATAGTGAACTGATGTTGATAGTGAATTGATGTTGATAGTGAACTGATGATGACAATCAACTGATGTCAACAGTGAACTGATGTTGAGAGTGAACTGATGCTGAGAATAAAATGATGTTCATAATGAACTAAGGATGGTGATGTTATTAGTAAATTGATGTTGACTAAAAACTGATGTTGATAATTAAGTGATGGTAATTAACAGATGTTGATGATGAGGCGATAGTACAACATTACTTACGCCTTCCTCTATTAACAGAATTGAACTCTCTTTAACATTACCAATGCTTTGATCTGTGATCTTGATTTTTACATCTAACCTAAATCTTTGACCTGTGACCTTAATCTTCAACCTGTGACCTTGATCTTAGACCTGTGACCGTGAACTAAATCCTTTGACCTTCAACCTTGACCTGTGATTTTTTTTCTAGGTTTTGGTCTCGGACATGGATTTTTCTCAGTTTTGCTCGAAACCACATATTTATTTATTGATATTCTGGTGTGCTGGGAGGAAGTTGTCAAGTCACTCGCTAAACCACTAATACACAACCTACAGTAGGCAGGAAGTACACTACTTGAATCAACAATACATTACCTGGACCACTATACTATATGAATCAACAATACACTACCTGGACCATTAATGCACTACCTAGACTGCTAATAACTACAGTAAACAGCTAATACACTTCCTGGACCATTAATACACTGCATGGACCATTAATACACTGCATGGACCATTAATACACTGCCTAAACCACTAATACAATACATTAAACTCACAAATATACTACTTGGATCAACAATATACTACCTGGACCATTAATACACTATTTGGATCGACAATACACTACTTAGACTATTAATACACTACCTGGCCATTAATACAGTACCTGGACCAATACTACACTACCTAGACCACAAATATACTACCTGGACCACTTATGTAATGTAACATTGTCATGAGTTTCCCGACACCCGAGAGTTCCCGCCAATGAAGGCCTTAGGCCTCTTTTCGACCACTGAGAAAGCCTATGAGGCGTGACGTCATGAAAGTTGTAGCGTCCCTTGTGGGCTGACGCATTTTGAAAAGCGGAGTCTGTGTTTGGTCAGAGTTAAGTGTGGTTGTTTCCTGGGTGTCACTTCCTCATATGGCGGCTATAATGTGAGTACCTATTAGGTTTGATCCGTTTCCCGAAATGTATTGTGATTCATATGACCCCTGGGTAGCTAGTTCGGAAGATAGGTTATTGTTTCGAAAGTGTAACTGTTCAATTTGAGTAACTTCGTTAATAAATGAAGAACCATTATGATAAGTTCTCAAGTGCCGTGTGTTGCCTATAACATTGTCATTCATGTCTTTGGTATTATGAAGTAATACAGTGAGTCCTAAATAAAAAGTATTTCATATATCTCCTCTGAAATGTTGTATCTTAGTTCCCCTGACCAGCCTCCCTCGTTCTCCCCTTGCTGGTATGTGAGGAGCCACTGTAGGCCTACATTCCTACCCCTCAGACTAACCGCAAACATAAACAAATACCTTCCTCATTTCACAAGTATACAAGTATAACGAACACAGAAGAAAAAAGACTTGGATAATAAATAAAAATAAAAAGTAAGTAAAAGAAAGAAAAAAGGAGTAAATAAATAAATAAATAAATAAATAAATAAATAAAAATAAAGAATTAAAAAGACAACACAAGAGTAATTTGTTACTTAAAATAAGTTACATTAATATAGTGACATTAATATATGTTACAACAACCTGGACCACTAATGCACTACCTGGACCACTAATATACAACCCGGACCACTAATACACCACCTGAACAACTAATACACTACCTGCTCCACTAATACACTACCTGCACCACTAATACACTACTTCCACCACTAATAGACTACCTGCACCACTAATACACTACCCGCACCACTAATACACTACTGCACCACTAATACACTACTTGGACCACTAATACACTACCTGCACCACTAATACACTACCTGCACCACTAATACACTACCCACACCACCTACCTGCACCACTAATACACCCACCACTAATACACTACCTGCACCACTAATACACTACCACTAATACACACCACTAACTAATACACTACCTGCACTAATACAGCTAACTGCACCACTAATACACTACTTCCACCACTAATAGACTACCTGCACCACTAATACACTACCCACACCACTAATACACTACCTGCACCACTAATACACTACTCGGACCACTAACTACACTATCTACACCACTAATACACTACCTGCAGCACTGATGCACTACCCGCACCACTAATACCTTGCGCCCCTATATTACTCGCCACTGTTGCACACCTGCACCACTGTTACTACCGCGCAATATACGCTGCCACCACTATTACGCTAGCTGCCACTAATACGCTACCTGCCATTGGTGCCTGGACTGCCGACTACCTGCACCGCTAATGCACTACCCCGCACCACAAATACACTACCCGCACCACTAATGCACTACGCCACTATTTTCACCGCTAATGCACTACCTGCCAATGCACTACCTGCGCCATAATACACTGCCTGCCGCCTAATACTATCACCGCAATACACTATCTCCACCACTAATGCACTACATCACCCACTAATACACAACCTCCACCACTAATGCCCTATCTCACCACCAAACGCTCTGTACCGCCTATTACGCTACCTGCCGCTAATGCACTACCTTGCGCCACTAATGCGCTAACTCACCCACTAATGCGTTATCATCACCTGGAATACCTACCTGTCACCGCTAATACGGTACTATCACACCACTAATGCACTGTCTCACCGCCTAATGCACTGCGCCGCTAATACACTACTGCATCACTAATACACTACCGGCCCACTAATGCTATCTCACCGCTAATACACTATCTGCCACTAATACTACCGCACGAATGCACTACCTGCGCCGCTAATACACTACCTTCACCCACTAATGCACTACCTGCCATTAATGCACTACCCGCACCGCTAATGACACCTACACCACCTGTACACTACGCCACCACTAATGCACTACCTGCCACTATTACACAGCCTGCCACTAATGCTAAATGTGCCACTAATGCACTACGCTGCGCCGCTAATGCACTGCCTGCACCGCTATGCACTGCCTGTACCACTATGCACTACGCCGCCAATTCACTACCTGACACTAATACACTACATGCCCACTAATGCACTACCTGCGCCATAATGCACTACCTGCACTATTACTGCACCACTAATGCAGCTATCACCGCTAATGCACTACCTGCTCCTGTTATTACTACCTGCACCACTAATACAGTACCTGCACCACTTATGCCTACCTTCACCACTAATACACTGCCTCCTCCACTAATACACTACCTGCTGCTAATACTACCTGGACCACTAATACACTACCTGGACCAGTAATGCACTACCAGCACCACTAATGCCCTACTTTGCCACTAATATGCTACACTCCACCACTAATACACTACCTGCCACTAATGCATTACGCACACCACCTAATATACCTACTTGCACTACCTGGACCACTAATACACTACCTGGCCACTAATGCACTACCAGCACCACTAATGCACTGCGCACCACTAATATACTCACTCACTAATGCACTGCCTGCTGCAATAAACTACTTGCACCACTAATATACTACCTCCACCGCTAAAATACTGCCTCCACCACTATTACTACGTGTGCCACTAATACCTATATTGCGCCACTAATACACTACCTGCACCACAAATATACTACCTGCCACTAATACATTACCGCTAAGACACTACCTGCACCATTAATACACTACCTGCAACACTAATATACTACCTGGACCACTAATACAGTACCTGCCACTAGTACACTACCTGCACCACTAATGCACTGCACTCACCACTAATACACTACCTGCCACTAATACAATGCCTCCACCACTAATACTACGCGCCAAATGCTCTTCCAGGAACATAATACACTACCTGCCACATATGCACTACCTGCCGTTAATGCACTACCTGCATCCTAATGCACTACCTGGACCACCCCTAATACAGTACCTGCGCTAATGCGCTACCTTCACTGTTATGCACTACATCTCCACTAATGCACTACCTGCGCCACTAATTCACTACCTCCACCACTAATGCACTGCATCACCACTAATGCACTATCTCACCGCTAATGCACCTGCCACTAATGCACTACCTGCCACTAATACACTACCTGCCACTAATACACTACCTGCCACTAATACTACTACATCCACCACTAATGCATTATCACCACTAATCTACCTGCACCACTAATGCCAGACCTGTGCCACTAATACACTACCTGCTTATTGCTACCTGCCACCTATACACTACACCCACTACCTGCACCACAGTTACACTACCTGCACCACTAATATACTACCTGTACCACTAATACACTACCTGCCACTAATACACTACCTGGAACATACACTCCTAAACCACTAATGCACTACACACCACTAATACACTACCACTAATGCACCACTGGACCACTACACACTACCTCCACCACTAATACACTATCTCCAGCCACTATGCACTGCTCACCACTAATACACTGCCTCACCACTAATGCACTGCATCACCACTAATGCCCTGCCGCTACCATCTGCCATGCCACTATATGCTGCCCCCACCGCAATGCACTGCCTGCCAGCACTAATCAATCCTTGCACATTTGCTACACTACCTGCACCGATATGTGTTACCTTCACCACTAATGCACTGCCTGCCACTAATGCACTATCGCATCCGCCTGTGCACTGCCCACTAATGCGCTACCAGCACTAATACTATCTCACCACTAATACACTACCTGCTATGTACACTACCTGCTGGCAATGCGCTACCTGCACCACTAATACAATACCTGCCACTAATGCACTCGCGCGCCGCTATTGCACTGCCTGCAGCTCTGTGCTGCCTGCAACACTAATGCAGCTACCCGCACCACTGTTACACTACCTGCGCCACTATAACTACCCGCGCCAATAATGCGCTACCCGCACCACTAATACACTACGTTGCGCCACTAATGCCCTACCTGCAACCTAATGCACTCACCCGCACCACTAATTCACTACCTGCACCACTAATACACTACTTGCACCACTAATACACCACCTGGACCACTAATACACTACCTGCACCACAAATACACTACCCGCACCACTAATACACTACCCGCACCACTAATACACTACCGTCCACTAATACACTACCTCCAGCACTAATACACTATCTCCACCACTAACACACTACCTGCAGCTAATACACTACCTGCACAACTAATGCGCTGCCACTAATACAATACCTGCACCACTAATACACTCCTTGCACCACTATTACACTACCTGCAACACTAATGCACTACCTGCAACACTAATACACTTCTTGCCACTATTGCACCTCGCCCGCCGCTATAACTGCCACGCAATGTCGCTACCACGCACCGCTAATACACTCGTGCACCACTAATGCCCTACCTGCAACGCCTAATGCGCTCATGCCGCCAGTTCACTACCTGCGCCACTAATGCACTACCTGCCACTAATACACCGCACGGACCACTAATGCACTACCTGCACAAATGCACTGCCGCACCACTAATGCACTGCCGCACCACTAATACGCTGCCTTGCACCACTAATGCACTGCATCACCACCCTATGCACTATCTCACCCTAATGCACTGCCTCACCGCTAATCACTGCCTCACCCACTATTGCCGCCCCACCAATACCATTGCCTCCACCACCCTGTTAAACTACCTCTACCGCTAATGCACTATCTCACCACAAATGCACTGCCTGCCACTAATGCACTATCTGCGCCACTAATGCACAACCTGCACCACTAATGCGACACTCACCCACCATTACACTACGCTCACCGCTAATCTATCTCACCACCAGGCCCGCTGCCTCCACCACTAATGCACTACCTCACCACTAATACGCACACTTCGCCGCTAATGCGCCCTGCATCACCGCACAATGACTCCATCACCCCCCTAATACACTATCTCCACCCGCTAATGCACTGCTATCACGCCACATATGCACTGCATCACCGCCAATGCACTACCTGAGCCACTAATACATTGCACTCACCCGCTGTTAAACTATCACCACTAATACCTATCTCACCTAATACCTGCACTCACCGCTAATGCACTGCCTGCGCCACCATGCATTGCCTCCACCACTATTAAACTACTCACCGCTAATGCACTATCTGCACCACAAATGCGCTACCCGGCCCACTAATGACACCGCATCCCGGCACTAATGCACTACCTCACCGCTAATGCACTGCCTGCTCAATGCGCTTCACCTGCGGCCAATGCGCTGCCTCCACCACTAATGCACTGCTGCGCCACTGCTACGCTGCCTGCCACTAATCACTGCCTGCCAATGCACTACCTGTGCCGCCTAATGCACTTGCCTGCAGCACTTCAATGCGCTACCTGCGCCGCTAATGCGCTACCTGCGCCGCTTAATGCACTGCCTGCGCCACTGTTACACTACCTGCACCACTAATGCAGAATTGCCTGCGCCGCCTAATGCCTTTTCCACTTGCACCATTATTACCCAACGTGCACCACTAATACATTACATGCACCACTAATACACTACCTTCACCACTAATACACTACCTGCTGCTAATACACTTCCTGACCACCTAATACACTACCTGGACCACCTAATGCACTACCTGCCACTAACACTATTACCCACGTGCCACTAATACCTACATGCACTAATGCACTACCTTCACCACTAATACACTACCTGTTACCGCTAATACACTACCTGCACCACCAATACACTACCTGCAGCACTAATGCACTATCTGCATCACTAATGCACTACCTGCACCACTAATAGCACTGCCTGCCTTTAATGCACTATCTGCGTCCACTAATGCACTGCGCCCCGCCTGCACTACCTCCGCCTAATGCACTACGCAACGACTAATGCACTACCTGCACAACCTAATGCGCTACGCCGCCGCTAATAAAATACATGCACCACTAATGCCACTTCTTGCTATTACGCTTCGCGAACCACTATAACGCTATCCACGCACCAATGTGCGCCGCACCACTAATGCACTACGTGCTGCAAAATGCACTGGCTGCACCATTAGTGCAACACCTGCTGTTAATAAACTACCTGCACCGACTAATGCACTACCCGCACCACTAATCTACCCGCACCTCTAATACACTACCTGCCACTAATACACTACCTGAGCCTAATGCACTACCTGCACCACTAATACACTACCTGCACCCACTATACTACACTCCACCACTGTTACTATCTCACCACTAATGCACTACCTCCACCACTAATACACTATCTCACCACTAAAACACTCCTATACCTTCATGCACTACCTGCACCACTAATTCTCTACCTGCCACCCTAATACACTACCTGCTGCTTCAATGCACTACCTGCCACCTAATGCACTACCTGCGCCGACTAATACACCTGCCACTAACACTATCTCACCACTAATGCACTGCCTCCACCAGCTTTGAGCACTACATCACCACTAATGCACTATCTCACCGCTATTGCACTGCCTCCTGGCTTAATGCACTATCACGCCACTAATGCACTACATCACTTCAATGCACTATCACGCCGCTAATGCACTGCCTCAGCAATGCACTACCTGCCGCTAATACACTGCCCACCACTAATACACTGCCCACGCCGCCTAATGCACTGTCTGCCACTAATGCACTACCCTGCCACTAATGCACTACCGCACCGCCCCTAATAAACTACACTCACACTCTGTGCTGCATCACCACTAATACACTATCTCACCACTAATGCACTGCCTCCACCACTAATACACTACCTCCACACCACCCTAATACACTACGCTGCGCCACTAATACACTGCCTGCCGCCAATACACCCCGCAACGCTAATCAATTGCACTACCCACACTCTAACACTACCTCCACACTCTCATGCACTATCACCACTAATGCACTACCTGCACCGCCTAATGCACTGCCTGCCACTAATGCTACACCTGCACCACTAATGCACTGCCTGCTGGCTAATGCACTACCTGCGCCACTAATACGCTACCTGCACCACTAGTGCACCACCAGACCGCTAATGCACTGCCTGGACCACTAATACACCTGCAACTTTAATACTGCGCACCATTAATGCCCAACGTGCACCCGCCTAATACACTACATGCACCACTAATACACTACCTTCACCACTAACACTACCTCTGCCGCTAATACCTACCTGCACCACCAATACACTACCTGCAACCTAATGCACTTTCTGCATCACTAATGCACTACCTGCTGCTAATGCACTACCTCCAGCACTAATACACTATCTCCACCACGAATACACTACCTGCAACTAATGCACTCTGCTGCTCAATGCGCTACCTGCACCACTAATGCAATACCTGCACCACTAATGCAGCTTCTTGCGCCACTGTTACTACGCCAACCACTATAACACTATCACGCACCAATGTGCAGCTACCGCGCCACTAATGCACTGCGTGCCACAAATGCACTACCTGCGCCATTGAGTACCAACACCTGCTCTCTTCAACCTGCCAATAATACCTTCACGCTCCACTATACACTACCCGCACCCCTCCTTGCACTACCTGCCACTAATACACTACCTGAACCACTAATACACTACCTGCACCTACTACCTGCCACTATCTACCTCCACCTCTGTTATATCACCACTAATTTCATCACCACTAATCCAGTACCTGCACCACTAATACACTATCTCACCACTAAAACACTCCTATACCACTATTACACTGCCACTAATTCACTACCTGCCACTAATCACTACCTGCACTGCTCATACACTACCTGCACCACTAATACACTACATGCACTAATGCCTACCTGCCACTAACACCTTCAATACACTACTCCCAGCTGAGACACTACATCACCACTAATGCACTATCTCACCACTATCACTGCATCACAGCTAATGCCTGCATCACCACTAATACACTGCATGCCGCCTGATACTGCCTGCATCGCTAATGCACCTATCACGCGCCGCCTAATACTGCATCACCCTAATGCACTATCATCACCACTAATGCTACCTGCGCCACTAATACACTACGCTGCGCCACTAATGCACTACCCACACCACTAATGCACTACCTTGCCACTATGCACTATCTCGCCGCTGATACGCTATCTGCGCCATAATACACTGCCCGCACCGCGTAAACTACCACATATTATGCTGCATCACCGCTATTACTGCACCACTAATACACTTTCCTCCCACGAATACGCTACCTCACCACTAATCACTACATGCACCACTATTCACACTACCTGCATCATATGCACTATCACACCAATACACTACACTCACCACACAATGCACTATCATCACCACTAATGCACTACCTGCCACTAATGCACTGCACCCGCAGCATAATAATTGCGCTTCACGCATACCAATGCACACACTCACGCATCTAATACCGCTGCATCACCGCCAATGCACTGCCCTAACGCCACTAATGCCTGCACCACTATTACACTCACCGCCAGCCTTACTAATGCACTGCCTGCACCAGCAATGCACTACCTGCGCCACTAATACGCTTCATGCACCACTGGTACTACCTGAGCCGCCATACACTACCTGCACCACTATATATGCTACCTGTGCCGCTAATACTACCTGCACCACTAAAACACTACCTGCACTAATGCACACCATGCACCCACTATTGCACTCACCTGCACCCGCTAATGCAGTACCTGCACCACTATTACTGCCTGCATCACCAATACTACACGCCCCACTAATACTACACTCCTGCCTTGCATTATCTCCACCACCCCACTACCTGCGCACAAATGCACTACCTGCCAGTAATGCCCCTGCCGCACCACTAATGCACTGCGCCGCCACTAATGCACTACCTGCCACCAATACACAACCTGCGCCACTAATGCGCACCGGTGCCACTAATGCACTACCTGCTGACTAAAGCTGCTACCTGCACTAATGCACTGCCTCCTGCTAATACGCAACCTGCACCACTAATACACTGCCTATGCCACTTAATATGCTACCTGCACCACTAATACACTACGTCCAGCACTAATACACTCATGCACCACTAATGCACTACCTCACCATAATACACTACCTCACCACTAATGCACAACCTGCCACTAATGCACTGCCTGACCACTAATACACTACCTGCCATTAATTCACTACCTGCAAAACTAATACACTACCTGAGCCACTAATGCAGTACCTGCACCACCTAATACGCTACCTTCGCCACGCCTTTCTCACCACCAGATACACTACCTGCCTCAAATGCGCTTCCAGAACACTAATGCATCCTGCGCCACTATTACACTACCTACGCTAATAATGCTACCTGCAACCTAATCACTACCTGCGACCACTATTCCCTCACCACTAATACACTACCTGCACCTGATGCATTCCAGAACACTAATGCACTACCTGCCGCTAATTCACTGCCTGCTCCAGCTAATATACTACCTGCCACTAATGCACTACCTCCGCCACTAATACACTACTTCCCACCACTAATGCACTATCTCACCACAAATACACTATCTCACCACTAATGCACTACCTGCACCACTAATACACTACCTGCACACTAATACACTACCCGCACCACTATTACCTGCATCACCACTAATACACTATCTCACCACTAATGCACTACCTCCACCTAATGCACTACCTCCACCGCAATGCACCACACCACTAATACTATCTGCACCGCCTAATGCACTATGCCGCTAATACACTGCGCACCCACTAATGCACTGCGCACACCCGCTAATGCACTACCAGCACCGCCTAATGCCGCTACCACCACCAATGTCTGCACTTAATCACTGCCTCGCCGCCTAATACTTGCACCGCTAATGTGCTGCCCTGCTGCGCCTTACTGTTACACTACCACCGCCGCTGTTTTCACCCACCACTAATACACTACCTCCACCACTAATGCTACTCGCTCCGCCAATACACTACCCACGCGCCACTATTACTGCTCACCGCTAATGCACTACCTCACCACTAATACACTACCTCGCCGCTAATACACTACACTACCACCTAATGCACTACCTGCACCACTATTACACTGCGCCATCATTAATGCACTACCCGCCACTAATGCACTACATCCACCACTAATGCACTACCTGCACCACTAATACGCACCGCCTTGCACCGCTAATGCACTACCACGCGCCACTAATGCACTGCCTCACCACCATACACTGCACTCACCGCCTAATGCGCACCCCTGCGCCTTAATGCACTACCTTGCGCTGTCACTACCCATCCACCCTAATGCACTGCCCTGCACCACTAATGCACTATACCTGCACTCAATACCACTGCCTGCCACTAATACACTACCCGCGCCATTGATGCCCAACATGCACCACTAATACACTACATGCACCACTAATACACTACCTTCACCACTAATGCACTACCTGCACAAATGCCTTCCTGCGCCACTAATACACTACCTGAACCACTATACACTACCTGCCACTAATGCACTCCCTGCGCCTGTGCCCAACGTGCACCACTATTACACTACCTGCACCACAATGCACTACCTTCACCACTAATGCACTACCTGTGCCGCTAATGCACTACCGCCACCGCAATACACTACCTGCACCACTAATGCACTATCTCTCGCCTGCGCCACTGCACTACCTCCACCACTAATACGCACCTGCTGGCTAATGCACTACCTGCTCCAATAATGCGCTGCCTGCACCACCTGTGCAATACCTGCGCCACTAATGCACTTCTTTCACCACTGTTACACTACGCGAACCACCTATAACACTATCCGCGCCAATAATGGCTGCCCGCCACTAATGCACTACGTGCACCACAAATACACTACCTCCGCCATTGGTACAACACCTGCGCTAATGACTACCTGCGCCACTAATACACTACCCGCACCACTAATGCACTACCGCACCTCCTAATACACTACCTGCGCCACTATGCACTACCTGCACCACTAATGCACTACCTGCACCGCTAATGCACTACCTGCACCACTAATGCACTACCCACCACTATTGCACTACCTCACCACTAATACTACCTCCACCACTAATGCATTACTCACCACCTAATACACTATCTCACCACTAAACACTCCCTGCGCCCTAATGCACTACCTGCTTCAATACACTACCTGCACCACTAATAGCACTACCTGCAACTCAATGCACTACCTGCGCCACTAATACACTACCTGCACCACTAATGCACTACCTGCACCACTAACACACTACCTCACCACTGTGCCTCACTCCCACTCCAGACGCGCATCACCACTATTCACACTATCTCCACCACTAATACCTGCACACGCACTAATGCACTGCCTCCACCACTAATGCACTACATGCGCCACTAATGCACTGCCTGCGTCGCTAATGCGCTATCCGCGCCGCTAATGCACTGCCTCCGCCCCTAATACACTGTCTCACCGCTATTGCACTGCCTGCGCCGCCTAATACGCTGCCTGCGCCGCAATGCACTGCCCGCGCCACTTAATACGCTGCCGCCGCCTGACCGCATCTCTGCCACTAATGCACTACCTGCCGCCCACTAATGCACTGCCCGGCACCGCTAAACTGCCTCACCTCTGATATGCTGCCTCCACCGCTAATGCACTGCCTCACCGCATGCCTACACTCCACCACTAATACACTACCTCACCACTATTACACACTACCTGCACCGCTAATGCACTACCTGCACCGCTAATGCACTATCACCACTAATGCACTACCTCACCACTAATACACTGTCTCACCCTACCTGCGCCACTAATACACTGCCGCCCAACGCCACTAATAAACTTATCACCTCTAATGCACTGCATCACCTCTGTTACACTGCCACCACCGCTAATGCGCTGCCTGCGCCACTAATGCACTGCCACCGCAATGCACTACCATATTGCGCCACTAATGCACTGCCTGCCTGCTGTTAATGCTGCCTGCGCCACTAATGCGCTACCGCTGGTACACTGCGCAGACCGCCAAATGCGCTACCTGCGCCACTAATGTACTGCCTGTTGCCGCTAATGCACTACCTGCACCACCCTAAAACGCTGCAACACTAATGCACCCCGCCACTAATGCACTGCCTGCACCGCTAATACCGGTATGCCGCACTAATGCACCCGCCGTCACTAATGCCACACGCCCCCCTAATGCACTGCATCACCACCCCAATACTATCTCACCACTAATACACTGCCTTAACAACAAATACTCACACTTCGCCGCCGTTAATGCCCTACCCACGCCACTAATGCACTACCTGCCGCTAATGCTATGCGCCACTTGTGCGCAACCTGCTTGCCTAATGCACTACCGGTGCCACTAATGCACTACCTGCTGACTAAAGCTGCACTACCTGCACTAATGCACTACCTCCTGCCAATACACAACCTGCACCACTAATGCACTGCCTATTGCCACTTTAATATGCTACCTGCACCACTAATGCACTACGTTGCAGCACTAATACACTCTGCACCACCTAATACACTACCTCACCATAATGCACTACCTCACCACTAATACACAACCTGCCACTAATGCACTGCCAGAACCGCTAATGCACTACCTGCCGTTAATTCACTACCTGCAAAACTAATACACTACCTGGGCCACCTAATGCAGTACCTGCACCACCCTAATGCGCTACCTTCACCACCCTTATCTCACCACCAGATACACTACCTGCCTGAAATACGCTTCCAGAACACTAATACATCCTGCGCCACTAATACGCTGCCTTACCGTTATAATGCTACCTGCAACACTAATGCCACTACCCGCAGACCGCTATTCGCTCACCACTAATACACTACCTGCACCTAATGCATTCCAGGAACACTAATGCTACCTGCCACTAATTCACTGCCGCCCAGCTTAATATGCTATCTGCCACTAATGCACTACCTGCGCCACTAATACACTGCTTCCCACCGCTAATGCACTATCTCACCACCAAATACACTATCTCACCACTAATACACTACCTGCACCACTAATACACTACGCATTTTAATGCACTACCCGCACCACTATTACCTGCATCACCACGAATACACTATCTCACCGCCAATGCACTACCTGCCACTAATGCACTACCTGCACCGCCATACACTACCCACACCACGAATACTATCTGCACCCCTATTGCACTATGCCACAATACACTACCAGGCCACTAATGCACTACGCAGACCCAGTAATGCACTACCAGCACCACCAATACCACTGCGCGCCACCAATATCTGCTCCTCCAATACACTACCTGCACCGACTAATACCGTTTGCGCCACTAATATGCTGCCGCTACTACACCAGCCACTAATACACTACCTCGGGCCACTGTATACACCAGCACCACTATTGCACTGCTGCGCCGCTAATATGCTACCCTCCGCCAATGCACTACCCACGCGCCGCTATTACTGCTCACCGCACAATGCACTAGCTCACCGCTAATGCGCCGCACTCACCGCTAATGCACTGCACTCACCACCTAATACACTTCAATGCACCCCTAATACACTCGCCATCGTTAATGCACTATCCACCACTAATACACTCATCCACCACTAATACACTATCTTCACCACTAATACGCACCGCCTGCACCACTAATACACTACCCGCACCACTAATAAATTGCCTCACCTCCTGTGCACTACACTCACCACTAATCACACCTGCACCTCCAATACACTACCTGCGCTTGCACTACCCACTGCCCACTATTACCTACCTGCACCAGCCTAATGCACTTACACCTGCACTCAATACCATTGCCTGCCACTAATGCACTACTTGCGCC
The DNA here is from genome assembly GCF_018991925.1 of Homarus americanus. Lineage (NCBI taxonomy): Eukaryota > Metazoa > Arthropoda > Malacostraca > Decapoda > Nephropidae > Homarus > Homarus americanus. The sequence goes on along the minus strand of NW_024744839.1, from coordinate 12,152,935 downwards.
ATTGATGCCCAACATTGCACCACTAATGCATTACATGCACCACTAATACACTACCTTCACCACTAATACACTACCTGCACAATATGCCTTCCTGGGCCACTAATGCACTACCTGAGCCACTATGCACTACCTGCCACTAATGCACTACTTGCACCATATACCCAACGTGCACCACTAATACACTACATGCACCACAATACACTACCTTCACCACTAATACACTACCTGTTGCCGCTAATGCACTACCGCCGCCGCAATGCACTGCCTGCAACACTAATGCACTATCTGCGTCGCCTGCGCCACTGTACTACCTCCACCGCTAATACGCACCTGCTGGCTAATGCACTACCTGCTGAAATAATGCGCTACCTGCACCACCTGTACAATACCTGCACCACCTAATGCACTTCTTGCGCCACTGTTACACTACGCGAACCACTATAACACTATCCGCACCAATGTGGCTACCCGCCACTAATGCACTACGTTGCGCCACAAATACACTACCTCCGCCATTGGTACAACACCTGCTGTTAATGACTACCTGCGCCACTAATACACTACCCGCACCACTAATGCACTACCGCACCTCCCTAACACACTACCTGCAAAGGCCACTATGCACTACCTGGGCCACTAATGCACTACCTGCACCGCATGCACTACCTGCACCACTAATGCACTACCCACCACTGTTGCACTATCTCACCACTAATACTACCTCCACCACTAATACAGTACTCACCACTAATACACTATCTCACCACTAAAACACTCCCCTGCACCATCTAATGCACTACCTGCTGCAATTCACTACCTGCACCACTAAACTGCACCACCTGGCTCAATGCACTACCTGCACCACTAATGCACTACCTGCACCACTAATGCACTGCCTGCGCCACTAACGCACTATCTCACCGCTAATGCCTCACTCCCACAGCCAGACACGCATCACCGCTATTCACGCTATCTCCACCGCTATTACCTGCATCACACAGCTAATGCACTGCCTCCGCCCTAATGCACTACGTCGCCGCTAATGCGCTGCCTGCATCGCTAATGCGCTATCCGCGCCGCTAATGCACTGCCTCCGCCCCTAATGCACTATCTCACCGCTATTGCACTGCCTGCGCCGCCTGATATGCCTCGCCGCCGTGCACTACCCGCACCGCTAATACGCTGCCGCCGCCTGACTGCATCTCTGCCGCTAATGCACTACCGCCGCACCACTAATGCACTGCCCGCACCGCGTAAACTGCATCACCTCTGTTATGCTACCTCCACCACTAATGCACTGTCTCACCACATGCCTGCACTCCACCACGAATACACTACCTCACCGCTATACACACTACATCACCGCTAATGCACTACCTGCATCGTTATTGCACTATCACCACTAATGCACTACCTCACCGCTAATACACTGTCTCACCACTATTCACTTGCGCCACTAATGCACTGCCGCCCAACGCCCCTAATAAAGTTATCACCTCTAATGCGCTGCATCACCCTCTGATACACTGCCCCCGCCGCTTAATGCGCTGCCTGCGCCGCTAATGCGCTTACGCGCACCGCAATGCACTACCTGTCCGCCCCTAATGCGCTACCTGCCTGCTGTTATGCTACCTGCGCCACTTTTGCGCTGCCTGCTGGTACACTGCGCAGACCGCCAAATGCGCTACCCTGCGCCACTAATGTACTGCCTGTTGCCGCTAATGCACTACCTGCACCACTAAACCCCCTACCTGCCAACGCTAATGCACGCAGCCGCCGCTAATGCTACCTGCACCGCAATACGGTGCGCGCGCACTATGCACTGCCTGCATCGCTAATGCCCTGCACGCCCGCAATGCACTGCACTCACCACGCTAATGCTATCTCCCGCCACTAATGCCCTGCCTTACAACCAAATGCGCTGCCTACGCCAGTATGCCCTGCCGCACCACTATGCACTGCCTGCACCGCCTAATGCGCTGCCTTGCGCCGCTAATGCGCACTACCACTTCAATGCACTGCCTGCGCCTAATGCACTGCCTGCTTGACTGAAACGCCTGCCGCCTGATACTGCATCACTGCTGATGCACAGCCTGCACTAATGCCTGCATGCCAGCCGCCTGATATGCTCCTGCACCGCTAATGCACTGCGTTGCCAACGCAATACACTCGCCCCACTAATGCACTGCATCACCGCTATTACTTCGCCACCGCTAATGCACAGCCTGCGCCGCTAATGCACTACCTGAACCCCTAATGCACTACCTGCACCATTAATGCACTACCTGCAAAACTAATACGCTACCTGGGCCACTAATCAGTGCCTGCACCACTAATACGCTTCTCAGCTACGCTCATGCACTACACTCACCGCAGATACTACCTGCACCACAAATACACTTCCAGAACGCTAATGCACTTCCTGCGCCGCTAATGCACTACCTGCGCCGTTATTGTCGCTGCCTGCAACGCAATGCGCTACCTGGACCGCTGTTAATACTGCCTCCACCGCTAATACACTGCCTGCTGCAAATGCACTTCCAGAACGCTAATGCACTACCTGCTGCCCACTAATTCACTGCCTGCTTGGCAATATACTATCTGCCCACTAATACTCCTGCGCCGCACTAATGCACTGCTTCCACCACTAATGCACTATCTCACCACAAATGCACTATCTCACCGCTAATACTACCTGCACCGCTAATGCACTACCTGCAATGCTAATGCACTACCGCACCGCTAATGCCTGCATCACCACGAATGCACTCTTCTCCACCACTAGTGCACTACCTGCACTAATGCGCTACCTGCCACTAATGCTGCACTGCCCACCACGAATGCACTGTCTGCCACTAATGCTGTCTCTGCCGCTGATAAACTGCACTCACCTCTAATGCACTGCGCCACGCCACCCTAATGCACCACTCACCGCTAATGCACTGCATCACCGCTAATGCACTTACGCACTCCCGCCTAATGCACTGCATGCGCCGCTAATGCACTGCCGCATCGTTAATGCACTATCACCACTAATGCACTGCCTCCACCGCTAATGCACTGTCTCCGCTAATGCACTACCTGCTGCTGCATTACCGCACCCACTATTACATCACGCCTCAATGCACTGCCTCCACCGCCTAATGCCCGCACCTTAACCGCTATTGCACTACCTGCACCGCTAATGCTGCCTGCGCAGCTCAATTGCTACCTGCGCATCTCAATGCACTGCCTGCCGCTAATGCACTGCCTGGAGCATAAATGCACTATCTGCCACTAATGCTACGCATGCCGCTCAATGCACTGCCTGCGCCGCTAATGCACTGCCTGCAACCCTAATACACGCAACGCGCCGCCTAATGCACTACCTGCCAATGACTACCTGCCGCTAATGACGCCACCAGGCCGCTGTGCCTGCCTGCCTGAAATGCAATGCCCGCACCGCTAATTGCACTGCCGCGCCGTTAATGCACTGCCTTGCCGCCGCTAATGCGCCTGCATCACCGCCAATGCCGCTTATCACCTCCAATGCACATCACTGCTAATGCACTGCCTCCCAGCTAATGCCACTATCTCACCACTGAACACTCTGCCGCTACTGCACTGCCTGCACCCATAATGCACTGCACTCCACCGCTAATGCACTGCCGCGCCGTTAATGCACTATCTCACCACTAATGCCACCTGCACCACGTAATGCGCTATCTGCGTCGCTGTGCACTGCCCGCCCCGCTATTGCACTGCCTCCAGCGCTGATGCACTGTCTCACCGCCTAATGCACTGCCTGCTGCTAATGCCTGCCTGCACCAGCTTCAATGCGCTAAATGCGCTAATGCACTTTACCGCGCCGCTAATGCACTACCTGCCGCTAATGCACTCACGCCGCCACTGTGACGCACCTGCGCCACTAATGCGCCTGCAACGCTAATGCACGCTACCTGCGCCAGTAATGCACTGCCTGCGCCGCCTAATGCCTGCGCCACTGTTACGCTACCTGCACCATTAATGCAATTGCCGCCGCCGCCCTTGCTTCACCTTCACCACTAATCACTCACTCCACTATTACACTACCTGCACAACTCATGCACTACCTTCACCACTAATGCACTGCCTGGGCCGCTAATGCTACCCTGCCACTAATGCACTGCGCGCCACTAATATACTACCTGCCACCTAATGCACCACGGCACCACTATTACACTACCTGCACCACTAATGCACTACCTTCACTGCTAATACTACCTGAATACACTAATGCACTATGTCCTACTAATTAACTAAATGCACCGTATGCCCAACGTGCACCGCTAATACACTACCTGCACCACCTAATGCACCTGCGCCACTAATGCACTACCTGCACCGCTAATGCACTACCTGCGCCACTGTGCACTACCTGCACCGCTAATGCACTGCGCACACTGTGCATTACCAGCACCGCAATGCGCTGCCTTATTGCCGCTCAATGCGTTGCCTGCGCCGCTAATGCACTGCCGCGTCGTTAATGCGCTATCCGCACCGCCCTAATGCACTGCATCACGCTAATACACTGTCTCACCGCTAATGCACTACTTATGCGACTAATGCACTGCCGCGCCGCTAATAAATTGCTCACGCATCTTGCGCATACGCGCCGCCATAATGCACTGCCCTGCCACTAATGCGCTACCTTGCGCCACTAATACGCTACCAGTGCCCTAATGCACTGCCTGCACAATGCTACCTACGCCTCTAATACAGTGCCTGCACCACCAATACACTGCTTGCCATTAATACCCAGCTTGCCACCAATATGTACATGCACCACCTAATGCACTACCTTCACCACCTAATACTGCACAACTAATACCTTCACCGCTGTGCACTGCCTGACCCGCCTAATGCACTTCTACCTGCGCCGCATGCACTACTTGCCGTGTGCCGCATTGCACCGCCTAATGCGCACGCCACCGCTAATGCACTGCAGCCTGCCGCTAATGCGCCGCCAGCCACCATGCACGCTGCATAACCGCCAATGCGCTGCCTGCTGACACGCTAATGCACTGTCTCCAGCGTCGCTGATGCTACGCCCTGCGCCGCCAATGCGCTGCCTGCGCCGCCAATGCACTGCCGCCGCAGAGCATCAATGCTGCCTGCCGCAAATGCACTACCTGCGAGCACTAATGCACTGCCTGCACCGCTAATGCACTGCATCGCGCCAGCGCTGCCTGCTGCTAATAATGCACCCCTGCAGGCTACAATGCGCTACCTGCGCCACTAATACAATGCACCGCCTCTAATACTGGCTTCTTCCCCCACTATTACGCCTACGCCAGCCACTATAACGCTACCCGCACGCAATAATGCGCTACCCGCCACTAATACGCCGTGCACCACAAATACGCATACCTGCAGTGGTACGCAACACCTGCTGGCTTTGTGCGACTCACCTGCCACTAATACGCTACCGCGCCACTAATGCACTGCCGCGCACTCCCAATACCACCTTGCCGCTAATGCACATTACTCAGACCGCTAATGCACTGCCTGCTGCGCTAATGCACTACCTTGCCGCTAATGCACTCACCACCACTGTTGCACTAATGTCGCCACTAATACCACTGCATCACCACCCTAATAACAGTGCCTCACCACTAATGCACTATCTGTCACTAAAACCACTTCCTGCACAGCTAATACACTGCCTGCACCACTTCAATTCACTGCACTGCACCACTATACACTGCCTGCTGCCAAGCCTAATGCACTGCCTGCACCACTATTGCACTACCTGCACCACTAATGCACTACCTGCGCCACTAACACACTATCTCACCACTAATACTACATCCCAGCTTAGAACACTACATCACACCACTAATACACTATCTCACCGCTACTACCTCCACAACCTAATGCCCACTACATCACCACCTAAATACACTACATGCACCACTAATGCACCTACCTGCATCCCTAATACACTATCACGCACCGCCTATCACGCATCACCCTATGCGCTATCTCACCGCTAATGCACTGCCTCCGCAATGCGCTACCTGCTTCCGCTATTGCACTACCCACTTAATGCACTGCCTGTTGCCGCCAATGCGCACGCTGCACTAACAGCCTATACGCCCACCACTAATGAACCGCATCACATAAATACTGCATCACCACTAATGCACTGCCTCACCACTAATGCACTACCCCCCACCACCCAAAAACACACACACCACTAATACAACATGCGCCGCAATGCCTGCCCCATCGTTATTACACATCCACACCGCCTAATGCACTCTCACCACCAATACACTATCTCACCACTATTACACTACCTGCACTATTTACACGCAACACTAATAAAACCGCACTCACCTCTGTGCACTACCTCCACCTCTATTACACCCACACTAATGCACTACCTGCCACTAATGCACTACCTGCCACTATTGCACTACCCTTGTGCCGCTAATACACCTGCTGGCCCCAATGCGCTGCCTGCGCCGCCTAATGCGCTGCCTGCCCGCTGGTGCACTGCCTCAGACCGTAAATGCTCTGCCTGCGCCACGCTATTATACTGCCTGTGCAGCAATGCGTATTTTCG
>NW_024744839.1:12116712-12146246 GCF_018991925.1 Homarus americanus | reverse complement strand
TGTTAATTATTCCTCCCAGTCACTTCTGTTCACAATTGCTTTACTGTGGTTTAAAGTTCCCTTCATATGTGTGTGCATATATTGGTATTATCGTACAGTAAGAGTGACAGACGTAGGATATTAGGTTCCAAGTGTCATAAGGTTTACCTGTTATTACACGTGGCAGTCGTGTAGTAAGTCTTATCGAGTGTAGGGAAGAATCCGGATCTGTTTAATGCCGTACCCTCACTCCAGAGTAAGCTGTTCCATAGTCACTAGTTTAGGGTGAAGTGATATCTTGGGATGCCCCGCTCTACCAGGACCCCATAATTATAAAGCCTCAATTATTGTTCTTCCTATTATCTCATTCAGGGTCAATCATACCATTTATCAGGTTATAATCCGGATCTTTATATTAATGCCGTAATACGCCCTTCCTCTTTCTGCAAGTCTCTTATCCTTATCTAAGGATCTTCCTCAGAAGAACAATAATCATAAGTGTAATTTCCCTAGGTATAACTTGGTTAGTTTCCGGGACTTTCTGGTTATCCACTGCCGTGATATTTTCTAGGGTAATCCACTTATCTTAGCTTTTGACCATTAGTTAATTTATCCCATTTTTCTTAACAATGGCCACCTCAGGTTTTGATCTCCAGGATTTTATTGAAAATCCTTCCGTAGCTAAATTACGTGTTAATATCCTGAAGAAAGAATGGAAAGAAATAGCCAACTATTACAATATCCCATTTTCACAGCAACTGACTAAGGAAATGTTAAAAAATCATGTGATTGAAGTGTTGGTTCAACAAGAAGTTTTAAAAGAATCCGCTGTTGACAGATTAACGCTCATGTCCAAGAAACTTCAACCACTATCCACCACCCCTCCTCACTCAGAAGTTGCCTCAGGTCTGGCTAGCCCTCAAGAAGAAACACAACGAATAGACGCCTTAGAACTAGAACGAGCTAGGTTCGAGTTCCAAATCAAAATGAAAGAACTCGAGTTGGAACAGGCCAAATTGGAGCAGGAGGACAAGTTGGAGCAGGCCAAGTTGCAGCATGAAGACAAGTTGGAGCAGGCCAAGTTGCAGCATGAAGAAAAGTTGGAACAGGCCAAGTTGGAGCAGGAGGACAAGTTGGAGCAGGCCAAGTTGCAGCATGAAGAAAAGTTGGAACAGGCCAAGTTGGAGCAGGCCAAGTTGGAGCAAAAGTTGGAGCATGAGGGAAGGTTAGAACAGGCCAAGTTGGAGCATGAGGAAATGATGGAACAGGCCAAGTTGGAGCAGGAGGTTAGACTGAAAGAACTACAGGTAAGAGAGATAGAAGTCACCTTAACATCGGAGTTTAAATCAAAAGAAGTGGCATTAAGAGAGAAACTAGCTGCTTTTAACCCTGCTACTGCTTCTTCCCTTGTTCCCGGGTTTGATGAATCCGATATGAACGGGTCATTTAGGACTTTTTGGTAAAACAGTCAGCAATGGAGTGTCAGCACTGTGGGTTTCAGTGTTAGTTCCTAAATTATATGGTAAGGCTCGTAGAGTTTATAACTGTTTAGACCAGACTGATGACTATGATAACGTAAAAAAGAAATTATCTCACCCCATGCGTTGTCACGCCAGATGGATACCGCAGAAGTTTCGTAACCAACTGTCCATTTTCCCACCTTGTTGAGTTTGAAGCCAAGAAAGCTTAGGTTTTTTAAGCGTTAGAGGAGGTTGCCAGAGACCCACATTTCAGGATTTGTTAAATTTGGTAGTCCTGGAGGAGTGGAAAAGCAAGATACCATTTCACATCTTGAAGCATGTGGAGGAGCGTGGAGAGGTTAATTTAGGGCGTGCTGCTGAGCTGGCTGATGTGTACGCTTTGTTGGTGGAGTCACTGGTCAGTAGAGAACGTGGTACTTCCCGACGTGTTAGGTCCTCCTCTGATGATAACCTTGGGAACGTGAGTGGTAGGTCGAAAGGTCCCACACCTACTCCCCCCGATGCAACCAAGCTTACTTGTTCTTACTGTAAAACCTGTTTACATGATCTAGCATTCTAAAACAATTCAAAGTGTCGAATTGCTAAAAGTAGTTCCCGATCCCAAATCCAAACCAATAGCAAATACCAATGTGGAAAGGCCCCATCAGGATCTTTTCTCTTCATTCACCTATGAGGGAAAAATTTCAATCATAGAGGGGTCTCGTTCTTTCCCTATTCGTATACTACGTGATACGGGCGCAGCACAATCTATCCTCCTGTCTAACGTCATTCCTGATATATCTACCGCATTTACTAATGAGAGTGTTCTAATTTCGGATCTCTCATCCCATTCTTCATATCCTTTAGCTAAAGTGCACCTCCAATGTCCCTTGATTACTGGGGAAGTGCAAATAGCCATAAGGAAAGACCCACGCCTGTGTGCATTCATTTATTATTGGGTACTCTGCAGGGAGATCTAGTGGTTCCTAACATAAAGACAGTCGACTCTCCTTTACCTGTCAACTCCACCACTGACCTTAAAGAAACTATTCCTCATCTTTTCCCATCTTGTGCTGTCACCCGGTCACAGAGTGTGCGAAATGGGCCCTCTTCGTCTAAAACCACCTCTAATATCTTCCTACCCACAGAAGATCTGTACAATAAGACCATTAGTAAGGAGGAGCTCGTTAAAGCCCAACAATCTGATCCATCTTTGAATAAACTTCATCATGCAGCAGTTGAGGGTAAAGATTTTAACACCCTTCCGTGTTTTTATTATCATGAAGGGGTTTTGATGAGGGCCTATAGGCCCCCTGAGCTTGCCCATCTAGACACGTGGTCTGAAATACATCAAGTGGTAATTCCCACCTCAGTCAGACCAGCATTAATTGCCCTTGCCCATGGTGGTATTTCAGGACATTTGGGAATCCTGAAAACATATAAAAAGCTCCTCCAACACTATTATTGGCCTGGACTTAGGAAGGATGTGTCAAAGTACCTAAAATCTTGTCATATTTGTCAAATGGTAGGAAATCCAAATGAAAGTATACCAGCAGCTCCCATTAAGCCCATCCCAGTATTTTCTACACCATTTGAAAAGATTGTTGTGGATTGTGTGGGCCCATTACCAAAGACTAAGAAGGGAAATCAATTCCTGCTCACAGTTATGGATACCAGTACACGTTATCCTGAGGCTTTTCCCCTTAAAAGCATCACTTCAAAAAACGTAATCAAACATCTTTTGCACCTTTTCACTTCAGTGGGCATTCCTAAAGAGATCCAATCCGATCAGGGCACCAATTTTACGAGCAATCTTTTCAAACAGGTGATGAAAGACCTCAGTGTGGACCATTGTACATCTTCGGCTTACCACCCACAATCCCAAGGTTGCTTGGAACGGTTCCATCAAACTTTCAAATCAATGCTCAAAAAATACTGTATAGAACACCAAAAGGAATGGGATGAAAGCATAGACTTGTTACTCTTTGCCATCAGGGAATGTCCCCAGGAGTCATTGGGTTTCTCCCCGTTCGAGTTACTATATGGGAGACAAATTAGGGGACCCCTTAAAATAGTAAAGGAGCAGTGGTTTGACACTCCATCTATTAAGCCCGCAACAGTTTCCCAATACATTGACACTTTACGGGACAAATTAACTGAAGTCCGAACCATTGCTCAGTCAAACTTAAAAAAAGTCCAAGAAAAATGGTGAAGTCCCAACCTAAATTAGTTAAAAGATCATTTTCTCCAGGTGACAAAGTGTTACTCTTTCTACCCATTCCAGGCTCTCCCCTTAAAAGCAAGTTTACTGGTCCCTATATAGTTGCTAATAAACTATCTCTCTCAACTATATAGTCTATACTCCTGATCGCAGAAAAGATTCACAACTTGTTCACATTAATCTCATGAAACTTTACCATTCCAGGCAGTCAGAGGAAGACATCCCAGAGGCTATAAGCCAACCTGTATTGCATACGGTTTTGTCAGGGCCGGAGCCGGAGACAGATGACATGGACCTATTGGAGAATTTAGACTTCCCTCTACCTAAAGAAAACCCTGCTAACAGTCACATACTCAACAACTTGGATGAGTATTTTTCTGTTCTGAATCCATCTCAAGCAAAAGATCTCACTAAGTTATTATCAACATTTCCTAAAGTCACGTCAGACCTCCCAGGGTTTTGCAATATACTTAAACATGATATTAAGCTAATCTCAGATGATGTACAACCCATTAGGCAATCAGCATATCGACTAAATCCACAAAAAAAAGAGATTATGAAAAAGGAGGTAGATTTTTTGTTAAAACATAACTTAGCTGAGCCTAGTACCTCCCCCTGGGCTTCACCTTGCCTTCTCATTCCAAAACCCGATGGCACTTTTCGTTTCTGTACCGATTATCGTAAAGTGAACCAGGTCACTGTCTCAGACTCCTACCCTTTACCTTTGATTGAAGATATAATAGACAGCATAGGCTGTGCCAAATTTATCAGTACGGTGGACTTATTGAAAGGATATTATCAAGTGGGACTCACGGATAGGCAAAAATAATCTCGGCATTTATAACTCCATTTGGTCTTTTTCAATATTTGGTTATGGCGTTTGGCTTTTCTAATGCTCCGGCCACATTCCAGAGGGCCATCAACTACCTTATTCAGGACCTAGGTGGGACGTTCGCCTACCTGGATGACCTGGTGGTGGTGTCGGACAGCTGGGACGAACATCTGGTGCGTTTGGAGATACTGTTTGCACGACTGCAAGAGACTGGATTCACCATAAACCTGGCTAAATCTGCTTTTGGCCGGTCATCAGTGACTTACCTGGGACATATCGTTGGGCATGGTATGGTGAGACCCAAGGACGCAAACGTTAAAGCCATCTTGTCCTTCCCCACTCCAAGGACGAGGAAGGAACTCATGCGCTTCCTGGGGATGTGCGGCTACTACCGTCGGTTCTGCAGTAACTTCTCCAGCGTGGCCGGACCCCTCACAGACCTCACCAGTTCTGCGGTCCCTTACATCTGGAACCAGAGGTGCGACCAGTCTTTCCACCGCCTCAAAGCCTTCCTTGCCTCTAAGCCTGTAGTCCACCCCCCTGACTACACCTTGCCCTTCCATCTGCAAATCGACGCTAGTGGTGTCGGAGTTGGGGCTGTGCTCCTACAACCCGACCCAACCACTGATGTCCTTCACCCTGTGGCATACTACTCCGCCAAGTTGAAAAAACATCAGACCAACTACTCGACCATAGAGAAGGAGGCCCTGGCTCTGGTGTTGGCAATAAAGAAGTTTGAATGTTACCTCCAGTCTTGCCCACAAACAACCCTAGTCTTCACCGACCATAACCCACTCACGTTCATCCAAACCAACAAGACCTCCAACCAGCGAATCCTCCGCTGGGCTCTCCTCACCCAGCCCTATAATCTACAAGTCCGGCACATAAAGGGGGTGGACAACCTGATTGCAGACTCCTTATCCCGAGCTCCAGTGGAAATGCAGCAGCTACTCTCCAGACGCACCAGGTGATCACCTCCTTCGCGCCCGCGCTACGGAGGTCTTTGGAGGGGGGGTGTGTTACGAACCCCTCCACCCAGCACTACGAACCACGCCATCTATTGTCTTGATCTACCTACCCAGCACCACGAGCAACGCCATCTAGGGACGAGACACGAGTATGACTCGTCTTAGTTACCACTCCGGGGTTTCCCTTCTCCATATCCTGGTTGTTGCGTCACTTCCTCCAAGTCTTCTTTGTGAGCTCCAATTCGAGGAGAGAGCACTACACTCTGGGAAGTGACCACAGGATCATCTATCCTCTAAACCTACGGCACAGTGACTACCTACCGTCTTCTACAATACTCAGCCTTACTCGTCAGCCATCTCAGCTCCTCACTTAAGTATTTGTAATCTTGTATTGCCTCTCCCACCTCCACCTTGCTTCACGATTGTTTTATGTTTTATTAATATGTATATACTGTTAATGTTTAGGTTAAGTTTGGTTAAGGGTAATTTATAAGCTGAATATTTTGTTAAGGGATTTATGGTACTTTATTATACACAACGAAAACTCGCATCCTTTGTCTACCCTTTTATAGTCCGATTGTCTTTGTTTTTTTATTGTTGTTACCTGTTGGGATCTGGGTAGACGTATAACTATATTCTAAATCCCCAACTCGTAACAGAAGATACTGGTGTATAATCACCCTTTTGTTTCCACTAACAAAAAGGAACAAATAATTGATCATTTTCTGTAAAGGGAACAAATAGAAATCTATTGGGAGGGTGAGTTATTGAATTGTCATCATGTGCATAATCAATATATATTGCCGTATTTTCTATAAAAGGCGTCTCATTATTGGAATAGGGCACTATTATTGATGACACGGCTATAGTTGCTGTGGTTAAAGAGGTTAATGCTTTTACAGAGGCATGCAGACGAGATTTTAGCTTGAGTCTTTCTTCAGGACTAATAAATGTTACAAGAACACATTCTTTGAGTTTTTGAATATTCTCCTCCTTAGTTTCTGTTGTTGGTACAACCTCTTTTTCTTTTCTTACAGTACCTCTATTTTGTGGCCATGTAATAATATTAAAAGATCCTAAGATATTATTGATGCGTTGAAAATCAAATCTCTTCAAAAGATTGATTTCTCTACAGTTATCTCTGTCACCACTAGGATCCATTAGAGTAATATTAGAGTTTGAGGGTTTACTAAATTCCATTGTCGATTGACTCTGGCTTATGGGAGCATGCGTCTTATGAAGTACCTCTTTGTCTGAGGGGAATTTTTTTTGTCTAGTCTCAATATTATTAATTAGATTACATATTACATCAAGGTTGTAAAGTTCATCATTTTTGTCGTCATCAAAATTCTCATACCAACTAATTCGTTCATATTGTTTGAGAAAATTGTCAATTGTTGTTAATTCCATTATAGTATGTTAATTATTAGTAATAGTTGCGTTGTTTTACTGTTTTACTCTTTACACTTTAAAAAAAAATATGCATTTTAAAAGTAAAAGCGAGATTGAAGTGTATAAACGAATTATTAAAGAATTGAATAAACAAACCAACAAACTACCAATCATAGAGGTTAATAGGCGCGGTTTATTTAATTATAATAAGCGTTTCGAAATTGATTTATATTTCCCTGAAATATTTTTAGGTATAGAAATTCAAGGACCAACACATTTTACTGATATTACACAAATTAATCGTGATTTAAAAAAAAAAGAGTTAGCAGAACAAATTAATCTTAAAATTCTTTACATACGTTCAAATAAACAAAAAGGGAATGATATACGGAATTGTATTAAATATATTTTAACAAAATGGAATAAAAAAAAGAAAGTTTATAAATTATTCGATAAAAAATTAATGACAGCGGCAACATGCAGCAATCCACAAAACATAATTTAATATACTATGAGAACTTTTATTGTGGCAATGGAATATTAGATTTAGCAGATTCGCATATTAAACCACTAATGGGGTATGTATCGGATTATTTTGGTAAAGATTTTGAAAATCCGAAACGGCCAAATATTCAAACACAGGTAAAGCTTTGGAGGTATTCACTTTTGAATGACAATTCATCTATTAATTCAGATATTGACGAATCGATTATTATCGATGTTATAATTACTAAAAAACATAACAGTTGTTATAAATGTGGGAAAAAATGCGAAAACTTGCGGCTATTACAAGCTTCAACCTATTGTAGACTTGCTGATGAATTAATAGAAACCCATCATTATTGTGATGAATGTATAAAATAAAAAAAATAAAAAAATGAGTAGCAAGATATTTTATAGTAATTATCCTGAAACTTTTTCTATTATCGTTGAACAGAAATATCCTCTAATTACATATACATCATCTGTTTACCCTATAAATGATTTTAAACAAAGATTACTTTGATACCCTATGTTTAGAAGATATTGAAAAACGAATATATTCCCTTTTTCAATATCACATTATATGGTATATAGATATTCAGACATTAATATGTCCCATAAAATTTCAATCACTTGTCTATTAGCAGCAAAAAAATTTTCCGGTTCAGTACAAATCCTAAACCTCTCCCATTTCCCAGTAAAGAAAAATGTGTATTGCTTATGTTAAAAAAATGTTTTCCGTCAATCAGTTCTCTTACAACAACTAATTCCTCAATTTATTATTTTTTGTAGAAATAATACTTGTGTTATAGACGATAAACAAGTTTGGGAACAATCAAATTTACCTATGTTAGAGAAAAAATCAATTCTGTCACCTCCTTTGAGTATATTTGATTTGCGTCTCGTTGACATTCTTCACTAAGCAACACACAGCAAGCGAGCTAAGATGCCCGCAGCCCGCCCATAAGTGTATATTTGGTGACCTTATAATATCCTGTTATACAATAAACAATGGAGAATCCACATACTGTTGATGAACAGGAAGAGGAACAGGAAGATTATCATCAGCTGGATAGGTATGATTTCCAGCATTTTTTTTTACAACAGCAGCAGCAACAGCAGCAACTGCAGTATCAGCACAATTGTTTCAGGATGAAGAGGAAAAGAAACGACAAGAACAAGAGGAGGAAAAGAAACGACAAGAACAAGAACAAGAGGAGGAAAAGAAACGACAAGAACAAGAAGAAGAAGAGGAGAAGGAAAAGGAAAAGCAAAAACAGCAACAGCAGCAGACTGAGATATACAAATTAATTGAAGAAGGTAGAAATTTACCTCCCCATCAACCTCCTCCTCCCTATCAACTATCCCCCCTATCCCCCCCTCCATATCAGCCTTATTCCCAAGTTTTGTCAATATTGTGGGATGTCCATAAAAATGGATTTCCTAGTTTTGTTTCTCATCTTGAAGAGGTATTTAATGCACCTTTACTTCAAGATACATATTTAAATTTATATTTAACCTATCTGCGTTATCCAGGATTAAATTATCATAAACTTAGAGAATTTAACATTTTGTCTTACAACAGTTTTGGTGAATATATTTATGGACATCCAACTGAGAAATTTGATAACATGGGTAATAGGATTTATAAAGTTGGTTCTGTTGTGAAAATGAATAAACAGCCTGATATGGCTAGTATTGTTGCATCTATGACTAAAAACAAAAAATTTACCCTTGTGAGATGTTGTGAATGTATACTTCAGGAGTATGTAATTGCCTCAAATCATTTACAATACATCAAAAACTATTAATTTTATATGGTAAAATATAACAAAGGCTTTCTTCCAATTTGTTAATTGTTATTACAGTTGTTAAATAAAGTTATAAAAAAAATGTAGTTTTTCTCCATACATACTTTAACATTTGGTATTGGAGTCAGTACAATCTATCAACTAAGAGAGAATTGCCTTATCTGGACCTGGTGTATTGGGCCTAATTGTACCACCCGTGCCCGTGGTGATCTGTAGCATCGACAGGTACAGATACACTAGTAGCGGCATTAATTTGTTCAAAAACAGAATCTCCACACAGGGGTAGATAATTAGAGGAGTTATTTTCGGCAAGAACCTTTTTTTTTCCTCTTTTCTCTTAATTTTTCATAAAATTTCAAGTTGGGGGTAAATCATCTACAGCATCATCACCACCAATATCCGAGTCAGCAACAGCACCACCAGTATCAGAGCTCTGTTCAGCAGCAGTATCATTATCACCAGTTCCTGAGTCAGCAACAGCACCACCCTCAGAGCTCTGTTCAGCAGCAGCAGCAGCAGCCTCAGTGTCTGAGTACGCAACATCACCACCAGTGTCAGAGCTCTGTTCAACAGTAGTAACAGAAGTAGTGTCAGCAGCTATTTCTGTAGGGCAGTTGAAGAGGAATGGCATCCTTTTTCTTAAATTGATTCTCCTCCATGTTACCTGAAAATTAAGTTCGTCAAACTTATATTATTATTCTTACTAACCACTACAATATTACACCACACTACCACGGAGCAGGGCTTTTATGTGTAAAGTGGTGGTGGGATGGACCTTATTTATACTAAAGCCACTATCACCACACCGGAACTGGGTTGGTGGTTGGTTAATTATAATACTACGAGCAAACACTTTTCATTACTTTTTAATTTATAAAAAATATTTAAAAAATAACTATATAATGGTTAAGCATACTACCCTCATAAGCAATAAAAATATCAATACTACCACCACAACTATGCTGAATAACACATTACCATTTTCCCTTCCAGAAATAAGTTTTGTTGCAAGAAAGGACTCCTCGGACTCTACTCTAATTCGTGAACGATTAAAAAAACAGAAAGAAAAAAAATGTTCTTTTCATTAGGAAATGAAATTAAACATTTAGGCTCCGGTGCTTATGGTAAAGTAAAGATTGTAGCAATTCCCATGAAAGAAATTTTAGAACCGCATCTTCCAAGAAAATGGAAAAAATTCCGGCGCTATTATCCCTGGACAACTGTATTTTTAAAGAAAAACTCTGAACTAACTAAACAATTTCGGGGAATTCATTTAGTTGCAAGAAAATATTTCTACGATGAAAAAGATCAGTTACGTGAATTTTATAATGTTAGTCGACTATCATCGGTTTTACGTAAAGAAACATTCGTTCAAATGTATCGCGCAATTAAAAATCATAGCATATCCAAAGTATTACATAATCCCAGCGGTGAAATAATAAGCGAAAAAAGTTCTCCATGTGTTCCTTTGAGTGTTAATGAAATAAAGAATAAAACAAGATTCACTAATGACACACACTTAAGTTTTATAGACATGGAGTATTTACACCCTCCTGATTGGGTCATTTTAAAAAAGGCAGTGAAAACCTATTCTCTTATGTATAAACGTAAGCAGTTTTTAAATCAAGTCGCTAGAGAATTAATTCGTATTCTATTACAAATTGCTCGAGATTGTTTGGGTGGAACATATTACGATATACATCCTTATAATGTGTTCATTAACTTATCTTCAACGCCATTGAAGGTAAAGTTCATTGATTTTGGGGGATTGTATATTCCTTCAGAAAAAGCATTTATTCTTCCTCCCAAAACTCCTTTATGGAGACAAAAACAAAACAAAAAAGAGACAACTTTTCACAATTTCCACCAACATTAATTATACCCAATAAAATAATGAAAACAAGAAGCCCTATACTACCACTACCACCACCATCACCACCATCACCGTTATCACAACCTCCATCTCTACCAAAAATTATTAATGTAATGCCGACTAGTTCTTACGTAGAGGATAATTTATCTGACCCATTTAACTACACCATTAAGGGGAGTGAGAAAATAAAGACTTATTACTCTAATAAATATTTCGTTATACCTTTTAATAGAAAAATAAAGAGACAACAAACTAATAAACGTAAAAGGCTGTCAAGAGAAAATGTGCTTATCTATCCCGCATTTTATATTATAGTAACAGTTGTAAATATGTGTAGTAATTTACTACCAGTAAAAGATATTACTTCTAATAATACAAAATTATTCAACTATGAACCTTCTGAAATTTATACAACCTCTGTCAATAATACACCAACCACCGATATACCCACTAGAAGAAAATGCTATAATATGTTACTGCAGATAATTAGAGCTTATAATAAAGAGAATATTGCCGACAATCAACAACAACGTTTATCTCTATCAACGCTATTTAAAGATCTCCAGAAACAAGAAAATATTATAGAATTCTTAAATAAGAATTCTGAAATTATAGATACTTTGAAACTCTAAGGTTTGTTTCTGTAAATATTCATGAGATTATAGTGAGCACAGCCCACACCTCTGACAACCACCAAAATTTTAACGTAAAAATTTATCTCGGGAATCAAAAAATATAGTAGGTAGGATACACATTTATTTACAAAATATTTTTCTGGTATCAGCTAAAATATTATTTATGTTTGGATATTCTTGATGTTTTTTTAAAATATTAACCAATTTCATTCCCACAATATCTACATTATCATGATTTAGTATTTCAACTGCAGTAGAATTTGAAGATAACCGTTTTTCATGACATTCGTGTAAATTATTTAAATATAATAATGATATATTTTGTTCGCCCTTTCTTTGTCTTTTTACTATTCGTTGAAAACAAATTTGGGGTTGACATTTCAAATAAAAATTTAAGTTTGAATGGCAATATGGTTTTAGGAGTTTATAGGCGTGTTCGTAAATTGTCTTTTCTGTATCAGATATTTTTTCTTCTCGATTTAACGAGTCGACAAAACACAATCCACTATGTACTGATCTTTCCATTATAATAATACGTTTCATATTTTTCATATGCATATTAAAATATGTCGGCATAAATGAAATTAAAATCATAAATTGAAAAATGGAAGCCCACTTTTTAGGATCTTCATACATTAAATTTAAAAGATTTTCCCAAACTCCAAGAGGTTCAGAAACAAATTCAAAATATGTTGGAGAAAGTTTTTCCTTTAAATAGGAAATCAAAGTTGATTTTCCACTTCCAATGTTTCCTTCTATGTTGATTATAAACGGTTGGGACGAATCCATCTTTTTTAATAAACATGCCATGCATGAAAATGCGTACAATGGGAAAAAAGAAACTTGGTAAGAACTTAAATTCTTTCAAAATTATTTTTTTTTATATATTATGGTTGGTTAAAAAAAATACAAGCTACTTATGCATCACCCCCTCCTCAATTTATAATGTCAGAGAGAGAAAGTATTTTCAAGTTTATCTTTAAAGAAACTAGATTGTTAAAACCCGCAGGGCATGATTATTTACATTTAAAACAAGTATTTGAGGATTGGATGAATCATAAGACTCAAAAAATTTTCAGAAATATGAAAAAAGAAATACATTAAAACGGGTCCGGAACAGATTATTTCCTATAAATAATGAGAAGGTAAAAGATTATCTTTACTCCAATGGATTCGGGATTGAATTTTTTTTTAAAGATATATTTAATATAGCGTATTATAAACTCATTTTTCCGCCAAAATGGAGTGTCATTGAAAATTCTCTTAATTGTAGTAATTATATAATTTGTGATCCATTATATACTCCTAAAATAAGTATTTATTTAGGGAGATTAGTATTTGATTGTTATCCGTTCAGAGAAAATTGTCTTTATGGAAAATCATTCATAATCTCCACCCCTCTTGAATATTCTATAAATAAGGAAAAAGAAATCTATAAGACAACGAGTTTATTACCTATCTTGGAAACACTTTGTAAATCCACATTTATCTCATACAAAAACGGCGCTTACAAAAATATTATCAGTCTACAAAATATACCACTAATTATTTACAAGGGAATAGTAGATGTGATGTTAGAGAGAGAACTTGAATTTTCTTCTATTGAATTTTATTCTCTTTATTCAATACACCCCCATGAACTTTCATCGTGGAAAGAATGTTCAATCTGTTTAGAAAATATAAGATCTTCGTCCGGTATCGAACGAGCTATAAGAGATATATTAAAAAGGCAAAGAAATAAGAAATATATTAATCTCTTAATAAAACAAAAAACTTTTGTTATAGACGATATAAAAGTTTTTAAATTTCTCGAGGAGAATGGTTTTTGTATATATAAAAATGAGAGGGATTGGGGTATTAATGAAGAAGAAGGAATTATATTTCAAACTGTAGGTTTCCCAATGGGCTGGATTTTTAGAAAAAATCCTTTAAAATATAATAGTTATATTATATATAACCCGCAAAAAGAGGCCACTGTTGAGGGTTTTTTTAAATAAATAACTCTCTTAATATCTGTGGATATGGTTCTCGATTAATGACGCAATATGAAATAAAAAGGTTGATTAGTGCCCATTATTCTCCTGTAGTATTGCATAATTCTGTTCATTTACAATATATATCAAATTTTATGAAAATTATTAATTTAAGAAATCATGCAGCACTATATTCTTTAAGTCAAATAAAACTTGCCAAAAAGAAATGTCTTATCTGAAGGGAGAGATTGACTTGGGTAAGTATATATAGCAATGTTTAACGAGCTTTGTTCCACTAAGAAAATGTCGTCGTCTCATTAAAAAGCAACGTCTTCGTCGGAAAACTCGTACTCACTTTCCTTCTCTTCCCTTCTGACAAACAAGTGGAGGAGGATAAAACACAAATAGAGGGAAGGAGATGAGAAAAACAAGGAGATAGAGAGAGTAGAATATAAGCTAAAATAATTGCTGGTCGTTCATATTATTAAAACCAAACTTTATATTGTACACACAAAATATTATGTAAAAACTTATAGTATTTGCATTTTTCGAGGATCTTATCCTCACCCCCATTATATCTAAAATAGCTAAAGCTTATTTTGTAACAACTCATTTTTATGTACCTTTATCCAGTTTTATGTGCTTTTTCATATTTTATGTACCGGGAGTACATAATAGCTCTCTCCTATTATTTACTGAGGTATATTCACATTTTTTGGTATAAAATGAAAGTAACAAGATTTTGTATTTTTATAATGCTTGTACAACCGACAGACGTAATACCCGGGGATAAATAAAAGGAAGGAAGATTCGGATAGTTTTTTTACATTTATCATCTTCTTCCTTCTTCGTTGGCTTCGTTTGTGGTTTATCCTCAGGCAATTCTACTCTATCATCAGGTAGCTTACTCGTCACCTCCTTCTCCTCCTCATCCTCGTTGGCATTCTTCTCGTCATCCTCGTCCTCGTCCTTTGGTAGTGGGATGTGTGTTATTCTGTGTTCAATCAGGCTACTAGGCAAATAAAATTTCTCGTAACAAGACTCACATGTAAACATTTTAAAGATTTCTTTGAGCTTGAGCTTAAAATTTTGCCGCCACATAACTTGTGGTGTATTTTTCTGTGGTTTTTATTCAGGGTTTGTAGTCTATAATATCACAAAACAAGGTCGCGATTTTGAATTTCAATATCGCTTTTTCGCAACTTAAATCTTGCCACGTGTTTTTTTTTGGTCTGTACGAAGTAACTATGTGTCACACAGTATATAAATGTGTTACCGGAGGGCTCAAGAAACTGACTACTACTGGCTGTTGAATGGAGTAAGAAGTCTTTATTAAGCATACTCTCGCTCCTCCTCCTCACACACACACACACACACACACAAAACACACAACACACACATACACATACACAACTGTGGGGTTTTCAGTGGACTGTAAAGAAGAGGAGGGTGGAAGTCAATCGGGAAAAAATAAAATTTTAAAACCGGGAAAAAATAAAATTTTAAAACCGTGGTGGTCCTCCTTCACTCACCCTCTTGTTTTATTTACCCCTCAGGTTATATCCTTTTTTTCCCGCTCCTTATCATCCTCCTCCTTCTTGGAAACAAGGGTGCACTTAGCCTGATGTTTACTAAGGCGGAAGGCCAAATATATTTCTTATTACATATACATTTATATTTCTTCTTGTTCTTAAAATGATTATGATACTTTAAGGAATACGCAAAATTAAATCCTTTATGACATATCTTACACTTATAAGGCTTGTCCGATAAATGAATGTTAAGATGATTTCTTAGGTAAATTTTACTGATTTCCTTCTTACATATGTGACAGCGAACCTTTATGTGTGTGTTCATGTGGTCAGTCAGGGCTTTTGGTCCATAATATTTCTTATTACAAAACTCACATTTTAAACTTTTTTCTACATTATGGCGCAACTGATGTTCACGAAGGATTCTTGAACTACTTAAATTCTTGGCACATATGTTACAGATTTTATTTTTTTTTGTCTTTTGGAGGAGATGGGGATATGTGCTTTTTTTCTGGGCTGCCTATAACTCGCATTTAAAAGTTTTCTCACTTTGGTTGTCACAGTTGTAGTATCAACTATACACAATAGATAGGCGGGTGATGAGGGCTCAAGACTACTACTGGCTGTTGAATGGAGAGAGAACACTTATATAGGCAGGTAACTCCTCCCTCCTCCTTAGCTGCGGCAAGCATATCTTTTTATATTTTATACTTATAGGGATTTAAATGAATATTAAAGTGGTATTTGAAGTGTTCTTTTCTGATAACCTTATTGCATATGATACAGAGTTTGTATTTGCGTTTGGCTTCGTGAGCAGTCAAACCCATTTTCATAAAAATGGACCAGCCGGTTATACGTGTTAACACTCACACTCACTACGATGACTAAGGCCCTGCCCTCAAATTTTTGACCGTCCGTCTCTCTCGCGCCTGATGATAAATGTAAAAAAACTATCCGAATCTTCCTTCCTTTTATTTATCCCCGGGTATTACGTCTGTCGGTTGTACAAGCATTATTAAAATACAAAATCTTGTTACTTTCATTTTATACCAAAAAATGTGAATATACCTCAGTAAATAATAGGAGAGAGCTATTATGTACTCCCGGTACATAAAATATGAAAAAGTACATAAAACTGGATAAAGGTACATAAAAATGAGTTGTTACAAAATAAGCTTTAGCTATTTTAGATATAATGGGGGTGAGGATAAGATCCTCGAAAAATGCAAATACTATAAGTTTTTACATAATATTTTGTGTGTACAATATAAAGTTTGGTTTTAATAATATGAACGACCAGCAATTATTTTAGCTTATATTCTACTCTCTCTATCTCCTCCTTGTTTTTCTCATCTCCCTCCCTCTATTTGTGTTTTATCCTCCTCCACTTGTTTGTCAGAAGGGAAGAGAAGGAAAGTTAGTACGAGTTTTCCGACGAAGACGTTGCTTTTTAATGAGACGACGACATTTTCTTAGTGGAACAAAGCTCGTTAAACATTGCTATATATACTTACCCAAGTCAATCTCTCCCTTCAGATAAGACATTTCGTTTTGGCAAGTTTTATTTGACTTAAAGAATATAGTGCTGCATGATTTCTAAAATTAATAATTTTCATAAAATTTGATATATATTGTAAATGAACAGAATTATGCAATACTACAGGAGAATAATGGGCACTAATCAACCTTTTTATTTCATATTGCGTCATTAATCGAGAACCATATCCACAGATATTAAGAGAGTTATTTATTTTAAAAAACCCTCAACAGTGGCCTCTTTTTGCGGGTTATATATAATATAACTATTATATTTTAAAGGATTTTTTCTAAAAATCCAGCCCATTGGGAAACCTACAGTTTGAAATATAATTCCTTCTTCTTCATTAATACCCCAATCCCTCTCATTTTTATATATACAAAAACCATTCTCCTCGAGAAATTTAAAAACTTTTATATCGTCTATAAAAAAGTTTTTTGTTTTATTAAGAGATTAATATATTTCTTATTTCTTTGCCTTTTTAATATATCTCTTATAGCTCGTTCGATACCGGACGAAGATCTTATATTTTCTAAACAGATTGAACATTCTTTCCACGATGAAAGTTCATGGGGGTGTATTGAATAAAGAGAATAAAATTCAATAGAAGAAAATTCAAGTTCTCTCTCTAACATCACATCTACTATTCCCTTGTAAATATTTAGTGGTATATTTTGTAGACTGATAATATTTTTGTAAGCGCCGTTTTTGTATGAGATAATTGTGGATTTACAAAGTGTTTCCAAGATAGGTAATAAACTCGTTGTCTTATAGATTTCTTTTTCCTTATTTATAGAATATTCAAGAGGGGTGGAGATTATGAATGATTTTCCATAAAGACAATTTTCTCTGAACGGATAACAATCAAATACTAATCTCCCTAAATAAATACTTATTTTAGGAGTATATAATGGATCACAAATTATATAATTACTACAATTAAGAGAATTTTCAATGACACTCCATTTTGGCGGAAAAATGAGTTTATAATACGCTATATTAAATATATCTTTAAAAAAAATTCAATCCCGAATCCATTGGAGTAAAGATAATCTTTTACCTTCTCATTATTTATAGGAAATAATCTGTTCCGGACCCGTTTTAATGTATTTCTTTTTTCATATTTCTGAAAAATTTTTGAGTCTCATGATTCATCCAATCCTCAAATACTTGTTTTAAATGTAAATAATCATGCCCTGCGGGTTTTAACAATCTAGTTTCTTTAAAGATAAACTTGAAAATACTTTCTCTCTCTGACATTATAAATTGAGGAGGGGGTGATGCATAAGTAGCTTGTATTTTTTTTAACCAACCATAATATATAAAAAAAATAATTTTGAAAGAATTTAAGTTCTTACCACGTTTCTTTTTTCCCATTGTACGCATTTTCATGCATGGCATGTTTATTAAAAAAGATGGATTCGTCCCAACCGTTTATAATCAACATAGAAGGAAACATTGGAAGTGGAAAATCAACTTTGATTTCCTATTTAAAGGAAAAACTTTCTCCAACATATTTTGAATTTGTTTCTGAACCTCTTGGAGTTTGGGGAAATCTTTTAAATTTAATGTATGAAGATCCTAAAAAGAAGGGCTTCCATTTTTCAATTTATGATTTTAATTTCATTTATGCCGACATATTTTAATATGCATATGAAAAATATGAAACGTATTATTATAATGGAAAGATCAGTACATAGTGGATTGTGTTTTGTCGACTCGTTAAATCGAGAAGAAAAAATATCTGATACAGAAAAGACAATTTACGAACACGCCTATAAACTCCTAAAACCATATTGCCATTCAAACTTAAATTTTTATTTGAAATGTCAACCCCAAATTTGTTTTCAACGAATAGTAAAAAGACAAAGAAAGGGCGAACAAAATATATCATTATTATATTTAAATAATTTACACGAATGTCATGAAAAACGGTTATCTTCAAATTCTACTGCAGTTGAAATACTAAATCATGATAATGTAGATATTGTGGGAATGAAATTGGTTAATATTTTAAAAAAACATCAAGAATATCCAAACATAAATAATATTTTAGCTGATACCAGAAAAATATTTTGTAAATAAATGTGTATCCTACCTACTATATTTTTTGATTCCCAAGATAAATTTTTACGTAAAAATTTTGGTGGTTGTCAGAGATGTGGGCTGTGCTCACATATAATCTCATGAATATTTACAGAAACAAACCTTAGAGTTTCAAAGTATCTATAATTTCAGAATTCTTATTTAAGAATTCTATAATATTTTCTTGTTTCTGGAGATCTTTAAATAGCATTGATAGAGATAAACGTTGTTGTTGATTGTCGGCAATATTCTCTTTATTATAAGCTCTAATTATCTGCAGTAACATATTATACCATTTTCTTCTAGTGGGTATATCGGTGGTTGTTGTATTATTGACAGAGGTTGTATAAATTTCAGAAGGTTCATCGTTGAATAATTTTGTATTATTAGAAGTAATATCTTTTACTGGTAGTAAATTACTACACATATTTACAACTGTTACTATACCATAAAATGCGGGATAGATAAGCACATTTTCTCTTGACAGCCTTTTACGTTTATTAGTTTGTTGTCTCTTTATTTTTCTATTAAAAGGTATAACGAAATATTTATTAGAGTAATAAGTCTTTATTTTCTCACTCCCCTTAATGGTGTAGTTAAATGGGTCATATAAATTATCCTCTACGTAAGAACAAGTCGGCATTACATTAATAATTTTTGGTAGAGATGGAGGTTGTGATAACGGTGATGGTGGTGATGGTGGTGGTAGTGGTAGTATAGTGCTTCTTGTTTTCATTATTTTATTGGGTATAATTAATGTTGGTGGAAATTGTGAAAAGTTGTCTCTTTTTTGTTTTGTTTTTGTCTCCATAAAGGAGTTTTGGGAGGAAGAATAAATGCTTTTTCTGAAGGAATATACAATCCCCCAAAATCAATGAACTTTACCTTCAATGGCGTTGAAGATAAGTTAATGAACACATTATAAGGATGTATATCGTAATATGTTCCACCCAAACAATCTCGAGCAATTTGTAATAGAATACGAATTAATTCTCTAGCGACTTGATTTAAAAACTGCTTACGTTTATACATAAGAGAATAGGTTTTCACTGCCTTTTTTAAAATGACCCAATCAGGAGGGTGTAAATACTCCATGTCTATAAAACTTAAGTGTGTGTCATTAGTGAATCTTGTTTTATACTTTATTTCATTAACACTCAAAGGAACACATGGAGAACTTTTTTCGCTTATTATTTCACCGCTGGGATTATGTAATACTTTGGATATGCTATGATTTTTAATTGCGCGATACATTTGAACGAATGTTTCTTTACGTAAAACCGATGATAGTCGACTAACATTATAAAATTCACGTAACTGATCTTTTTCATCGTAGAAATATTTTCTTGCAACTAAATGAATTCCCCGAAATTGTTTAGTTAGTTCAGAGTTTTTCTTTAAAAATACAGTTGTCCAGGGATAATAGCGCCGGAATTTTTTCCATTTTCTTGGAAGATGCGGTTCTAAAATTTCTTTCATGGGAACTGCTACAATCTTTACTTTACCATAAGCACCGGAGCCTAAATGTTTAATTTCATTTCCTAATGAAAAGAACATTTTTTTTCTTTCTGTTTTTTTAATCGTTCACGAATTAGAGTAGAGTCCGAGGAGTCCTTTCTTGCAACAAAACTTATTTCTGGAAGGGAAAATGGTAATGTGTTATTCAGCATAGTTGTGGTGGTAGTATTGATATTTTTATTGCTTATGAGGGTAGTATGCTTAACCATTATATAGTTATTTTTTAAATATTTTTTATAAATTAAAAAGTAATGAAAAGTGTTTGCTCGTAGTATTATAATTAACCAACCACCAACCCAGTTCCGGTGTGGTGATAGTGGCTTTAGTATAAATAAGGTCCATCCCACCACCACTTTACACATAAAAGCCCTGCTCCGTGGTAGTGTGGTGTAATATTGTAGTGGTTAGTAAGAATAATAATATAAGTTTGACGAACTTAATTTTCAGGTAACATGGAGGAGAATCAATTTAAGAAAAAGGATGCCATTCCTCTTCAACTGCCCTACAGAAATAGCTGCTGACACTACTTCTGTTACTACTGTTGAACAGAGCTCTGACACTGGTGGTGATGTTGCGTACTCAGACACTGAGGCTGCTGCTGCTGCTGCTGAACAGAGCTCTGAGGGTGGTGCTGTTGCTGACTCAGGAACTGGTGATAATGATACTGCTGCTGAACAGAGCTCTGATACTGGTGGTGCTGTTGCTGACTCGGATATTGGTGGTGATGATGCTGTAGATGATTTACCCCCCAACTTGAAATTTTATGAAAAATTAAGAGAAAAGAGGAAAAAAAAAAGGTTCTTGCCGAAAATAACTCCTCTAATTATCTACCCCTGTGTGGAGATTCTGTTTTTGAACAAATTAATGCCGCTACTAGTGTATCTGTACCTGTCGATGCTACAGATCACCACGGGCACGGGTGGTACAATTAGGCCCAATACACCAGGTCCAGATAAGGCAATTCTCTCTTAGTTGATAGATTGTACTGACTCCAATACCAAATGTTAAAGTATGTATGGAGAAAAACTACATTTTTTTTATAACTTTATTTAACAACTGTAATAACAATTAACAAATTGGAAGAAAGCCTTTGTTATATTTTACCATATAAAATTAATAGTTTTTGATGTATTGTAAATGATTTGAGGCAATTACATACTCCTGAAGTATACATTCACAACATCTCACAAGGGTAAATTTTTTGTTTTTAGTCATAGATGCAACAATACTAGCCATATCAGGCTGTTTATTCATTTTCACAACAGAACCAACTTTATAAATCCTATTACCCATGTTATCAAATTTCTCAGTTGGATGTCCATAAATATATTCACCAAAACTGTTGTAAGACAAAATGTTAAATTCTCTAAGTTTATGATAATTTAATCCTGGATAACGCAGATAGGTTAAATATAAATTTAAATATGTATCTTGAAGTAAAGGTGCATTAAATACCTCTTCAAGATGAGAAACAAAACTAGGAAATCCATTTTTATGGACATCCCACAATATTGACAAAACTTGGGAATAAGGCTGATATGGAGGGGGGGATAGGGGGGATAGTTGATAGGGAGGAGGAGGTTGATGGGGAGGTAAATTTCTACCTTCTTCAATTAATTTGTATATCTCAGTCTGCTGCTGTTGCTGTTTTTGCTTTTCCTTTTCCTTCTCCTCTTCTTCTTCTTGTTCTTGTCGTTTCTTTTCCTCCTCTTGTTCTTGTTCTTGTCGTTTCTTTTCCTCCTCTTGTTCTTGTCGTTTCTTTTCCTCTTCATCCTGAAACAATTGTGCTGATACTGCAGTTGCTGCTGTTGCTGCTGCTGTTGTAAAAAAAAATGCTGGAAATCATACCTATCCAGCTGATGATAATCTTCCTGTTCCTCTTCCTGTTCATCAACAGTATGTGGATTCTCCATTGTTTATTGTATAACAGGATATTATAAGGTCACCAAATATACACTTATGGGCGGGCTGCGGGCTTCTTAGCTCGCTTGCTGTGTGTTGCTTAGTGAAGAATGTCAACGAGACTCACAGCAAATATACTCAAAGGAGGTGACAGAATTGATTTTTTCTCTAACATAGGTAAATTTGATTGTTCCCAAACTTGTTTATCGTCTATAACACAACAAGTATTATTTCTACAAAAAATAATAAATTGAGGAATTAGTTGTTGTAAGAGAACTGATTGACGGAAAACATTTTTTAACATAAGCAATACACATTTTTCTTTACTGGGAAATGGGAGAGGTTTAGGATTTGTACTGAACCGGAAAAAATTTTTGCTGCTAATAGACAAAAGTGATTGAAATTTTATGGGACATATTAATGTCTGAATATCTATATACCATATAATGTGATATTGAAAAAGGGAATATATTCGTTTTTCAATATCTTCTAAACATAGGGTATCAAAGTAATCTTTCTGTTTAAAATCATTTATAGGGTAAACAGATGATGTATATGTAATTAGAGGATATTTCTGTTCAACGATAATAGAAAAAGTTTCAGGATAATTACTATAAAATATCTTGCTACTCATTTTTTTATTTTTTTTATTATATACATTCATCACAATAATGATGGGTTTCTATTAATTCATCAGCAAGTCTACAATAGGTTGAAGCTTGTAATAGCCGCAAGTTTTCGCATTTTTTCCCACATTTATAACAACTGTTATGTTTTTTAGTAATTATAACATCGATAATAATCGATTCGTCAATATCTGAATTAAAAGATGAATTGTCATTCAAAAGTGAATACCTCCAAAGCTTTACCTGTGTTTAAATATTTGGCCGTTTCGGATTTTCAAAATCTTTACCAAAATAATCCGATACATACCCCATTAGTGGTTTAATATACGAATCTGCTAAATCTAATATTCCATTGCCACAATAAAAGTTCTCATAGTATATTAAATAATGTTTTGTGGATTGCTGCATGTTGCCGCTGTCATTATTTTTTTATCGAATAATTTATAAACTTTCTTTTTTTTATTCCATTTTGTTAAAATATATTTAATACAATTCCGTATATCATTCCCTTTTTGTTTATTTAAACGTATGTAAAGAATTTTAAGATTAATTTGTTCTGCTAACTCTTTTTTTTTAAATCACGATTAATTTGTGTAATATCAGTAAAATGTGTTGGTCCTTGAATTTCTATACCTAAAAATATTTCAGGGAAATATAAATCAATTTCGAAACGCTTATTATAATTAAATAAACCGCGCCCATTAACCTCTATGATTGGTAGTTTGTTGGTTTGTTTATTCAATTCTTTAATAATTCGTTTATACACTTCAATCTCGCTTTTACTTTTAAAATGCATATTTTTTTTAAAGTGTAAAGAGTAAAACAACGCAACTATTACTAATAATTAACATACTATAATGGAATTAACAACAATTGACAATTTTCTCAAACAATATGAACGAATTAGGTGGTATGAGAATTTTGATGACGACAAAAATGATGAACTTTACAACCTTGATGTAATATGTAATCTAATTAATAACATTGAGACTAGACAAAAAAAATTCCCCTCAGACAAAGAGGTACTTCATAAGACGCATGCTCCCATAAGCCAGAGTCAATCGACAATGGAATTTAGTAAACCCTCAAACTCTAATATTACTCTAATGGATCCTAGTGGTGACAGAGATAACTGTAGAGAAATCAATCTTTTGAAGAGATTTGATTTTCAACGCATCAATAATATCTTAGGATCTTTTAATATTATTACATGGCCACAAAATAGAGGTACTGTAAGAAAAGAAAAAGAGGTTGAACTAACAACAGAAACTAAGGAGGAGAATATTCAAAAACTCAAAGAATGTGTTCTTGTAACATTTATTAGTCCTGAAGAAAGACTCAAGCTAAAATCTCGTCTGCATGCCTCTGTAAAAGCATTAACCTCTTTAACCACAGCAACTATAGCCGTGTCATCAATAATAGTGCCCTATTCCAATAATGAGACGCCTTTTATAGAAAATACGGCAATATATATTGATTATGCACATGATGACAATTCAATAACTCACACTCCCAATAGATTTCTATTTGTTCCCTTTACAGAAAATGATCAATTATTTGTTCCTTTTTGTTAGTGGAAACAAAAGGGTGATTATACACCAGTATCTTCCCATACATTGGAGTTGATGCATAATATTATAAGGAACTCTAAATTAATAATGGTGGATTGTGGTTCATACTTCAGAGAAGTTGATATTATGTCGATTATGCAATTTTTGATATCTGCCAAAATCACAATTGACAATGATGACACTAGCAAAGCGAAATATTTAATATGGAGTAAAAAAATTGCCAATAGCAAAATGGCATTGAACAACATTAAACTTTTTTACCAAAGGTTATTTTCAAAATTCACCACCGAATGGAAACAATTTCAAGAAAAATGTCAATTGGAAAACAAAGTGACGTCAATTAGAAAAATGTTGAAGACTAATTTCCCAGTAAAGCAATATCCTCATATCAATAGTTTTATTGAAAATAAAATCGGGGAATTGTCATTAGGACATGATCGTTGGTTCAGCGATCTCATTAATATCGTTTCTACTATAGAGCAATCTTTAAATATATCAAAAAATCCTATATATCTTGACACTGATACTACATATAATATTAAAATAACTACATCTTCATGGACCCATGAAAATGGAACTCATTTTGTTCGTTTTTCACTGTCTACCAATACCATTGGCATCAACAACAAAATCACAGTTACATTTCCAGAAGATGTTGAGTCTTCTCTTATTGAGGCGGTATTCGCCGAAACATTTCAATTTGAAAAAAAACGTGTTCTTCTAAAGTTAGGTTTGTATTAAAAAAATATTCTGATATTAATAGACAATATTTTAAATTTTTTACTCATTCTTTTATTATGAAAAATATAACAAATATAATATTTTCTGATGGAAATGTCCAAGTCCGATTCCAACTGGATCAGGCTCATATCTTCTTGTTCTGTGGTTTTTGCCTTCTGGGCCGTGGTTCGGTTCAAGGGAGTTGAAACGTCCAATTTCTTCCTGGGAGCTGTCGGTATCTTGGGTTCTCTGGTGGCCTTCTTCGGTGTAGAGTGTACCTCGGCTGTCACTCGTTTGAGGATCGGCGTGGCTTCCTCCACTGAGGTGGCTGGAGCTCTGGCGACTTGCCCGAGGACGCTCCCCATGAGTATTTGGAGCTGTGTGGGTTGGATCTTGTGGCCCAGTAGTCCGGCTAGGCCCTCCGCGAAGGTTGTCAGTACCTTGGCTAGGTCTGATACGTGTATCATTCCTTCTGGTGCCTTGGTGTGTGCTTCTTTTGTCTTTTTCGTGGTTGTCGTTGTCTGCTGCTTGGGTGGCTGAGGTGTGGCGTAGTGAGGCCAGGAAACTGGGCTGCACTTTGGGTGTTGACCAGCTGAGGAGGTTGGCTTTGTTGTTTTGGCCTTTGGGTTCCCCACACGAAGGTACTTGGTGGGGCTGGTGTGCAGGCGGTGGGGGCCGGTCTTGCTGCTGGTCGGTTTGCCTGGACCCTCTTTGTCCTCTCGGAGCATCCAGGGTTCCAGGCGTGGTGTTTGCCCCCGCAGTTGGCACACTTGGGGGCAATTTTTTCTCCATTTTTCAACTTGGTGAGGCAGGAGTGTGTGCCGTGCTTCTGTGCGCAGACTGCGCAGATTTCCTTGTACGTGCACCTTGTCTGATGGTGCCCGTATTTCTGGCATCTGAAGCACCGCAGGGGCTCTGGGACGAAGGGCCTCACTTCGTAGATCCCCCAGGTTTTGAGGTCTATGGTGCTGGGGGGTGAACCGTAGTGCGTTATGAGCACTTGTTTTGTGGTGGCCGTCTTGTCGGACAGGGGAGAGCATCTCTCGGCTTTTAGGATCTTCGGGTGGTTCTCCAGGGGTTCGAGGGGTAGTTCCTTTGGGTACCGGAGGACTACCGACTTCATCAGTTTCTGGGCGGGGTCCAGCTTGGTTGATGCAACGGTGGTGGTGTTTTGCAGGTAAGTGTCGAGGGTGGTGGCGGAGTCCTTGTCTTTGGGGTGAATAATCATCTCCCCCTTTAGG
Organism: Homarus americanus; assembly: GCF_018991925.1. NCBI lineage: Eukaryota > Metazoa > Arthropoda > Malacostraca > Decapoda > Nephropidae > Homarus > Homarus americanus. The sequence continues at coordinate 12,119,887 of NW_024744839.1, read as the reverse complement.
TTGGGCCGCACTGAGAACTTGGCCAGTGGATTTAGCTTTTCCATCTCTGTGATGGCGGCATATGTTGTTTTTGTGTCCGTTTTCGTGATCCGGAATTTTGGCAGTGTCGTTGGAGGTGAGCTGGTGGTGGTGATGGGTGCCTTTTGGGCTGCTTGACGGCATTCGTTTCCCGAAAAAGCACGTCGGCGTTTTTTGTTTTCTACCTTCGTCCAGTTGTCGTCCTCAGTGGCGGTAGCAGTGGTGGTGGAGTTGTTGGAGGTGGTGGCAGTGTTCCTGCTTTTCAGGGCTTCATTGAAGGCGCGTAACTGGTCCGCTTTCTCTGTGCGGAGCCTGTCGTGGTTCGGGTCGTCAGGTTGGCGGTTCAGGCGGGGGTCGCGGTTAGGAGGGCGTACGCGCTCCATAACCGGGTTTTTTTTTTTTTTAATCCTACCTATTCCGGTTGAGTAAGTAGCAGAGGAATTTCAGCACTCCCCACTGGCTGGTGGTCGTAGAGTGGTTCCTGAGCTTCTCTCCCGGAGCCCCGTTGGGGAAGCCTACTTCCTAGTGTATGTGACTGCTCACTTATAGACGTGAGCTAAGTGTGCCTATTGGGGAAGGATAAGGATTGCTACCCTCTTTCCAGGTGGAACCGCACGGAAGGATAAGGATTGCTACCCTCTTTCCAGGTGGAACCGCACGATCACGGTTTTCCTGGAAAGACTCGGCTGGGATGGGTTTTGCTCCAACCCCCTTTCGTGTTCACACTCTCCTGGGAGGGAGGTGAACAGTTACAGGGGGGACCGCAGGACGAATACACTTTTTGAGGGTGCAGGTCCCTAGGCCAGAGCGAAAAAGGAAAAATAGCAGTAGAAGGAAAAGAGCTCAAACCACGTCGGGAATATCGCGCTATAGTTGCTCTCCAGCTGGAGTGTGGGTCACTCACACCACCAGTGGGGAGGGCAAGCTCATGCTCAATAAACCGAAAACGCTCGTGAGTTGTTGTCGACGATGTCAGTCGTGGATGGTCCGGTCCGGGAAGATGGCCAACAATGGCACAGGGGAGAGGGCGGTCTTCACAGTTCCGGGTCCAGCAGGAGGTCTTGTTGAGAGGTCTTCTTAGTTCAGGAGCGATGTGTGAAGTGCACTAGGTGTTGATTATATGTAGAAGTCCGCGTGCTTTATTAGGCTAATGAAATATATATGGATCCTCGTGTTTCGAAGCCGGATTTAGTAAAACGTTGCTCTCATCACCTAAACGACACGGGTGGTCCCCATTAGAGGTTCATGGCGCCATAAGCTCATTGAGCAGGCTTTGTATGAAATATAACAGAGTCTAGGACTGATTTTAGTGTCCTGGTGGCCCAGAGGTAGCGTTACCCGGTCACAATTATAAGATCGTGGGTTCAAATCCTGCCGGGGTTAGGTGTTGATTATATGTAGAAGTCCACGTGCTTTATTGGGCTAATGAAATATATATATATATATATATATATATATATATATATATATATATATATATATATATATATATATATGCTGATAACCACAAGAAAAGAAGAAAACACCGAAGTTCCCAAGCGCTTGTGTTTCTTCTTCCTTGTATATCAGCATATACCCAGGATCACGTTAACCTACATAGTGATTTACTGTATATATATATATATATATATATATATATATATATATATATATATATATATGGCATATATATATATATATATATATATATATATATGTATATATATATATATATATATATATATATATATATATATATGTATATATATATATATATATATATATATATATATATATATATATATATATATATATAAATATATATTTATATATATATATATATATATATATATATATATATATATATATATATATATATATATATATATATCTTGGATGTACCACAAAAGGGAATGAATGTGTGAGTAGCTTTCAAGGTCGTTATTCAAGAACATCTTCAGAGTGCAACCGACGATATATCAACAATAAAGGTTTTCAAAGCATTTTTAACCTTGGGCCACTGACAAATAAATTTATGTAACATATTATCAGTTTTGAACTGACCATCAGTAAGGTTTATTGATTTTAATTCCTTAATTAAACTAGCTTCAACCCTAAGTCTTTCTGTGACACAAGATGATTTAAATACTTCTAAGCTTTTTTCCCCAAGCAATGGGATGATTATTATTCCTAACATGAACGAACAAGGCACTGCTTTCAGATGCTGTTCTGATATTGTACTTATGTTGTTTGATTCTGAGCTGCAGTGTTTTTCCTGTCTGTCCTACATAATTACAATTACATTTGCTACATGGAATACAATAAACACTTCCATTTACATTCAAACTTGGGCTATTTCTTATTAACATATTGGTAATGGTTGAGTCATACTTGAAAACAACATTAATATTTAGTAGCTTGAGGGACCGCAAATGTAATTGTAATTATGTTATTATGTAATTATAATTATAATTATAATTATAATTATTATTATAATTATAATAATTATAATTATAATTATAATTATTATAATAATTATAATAATTATAATAATTATAATAATTATAATAACTATATTTTTAATATTTATAATTATAATAATTATATTTATAATAATTATAATTATAATGATTATATTTATTATAATTATATTTATAATAAATATATTTATAATAATTATATTTATAATAATTATATTTATAATAATAATAATTATAATAATAATATTAATAATAATGATATTTATATTGATAATATTTATAATAATAATTCAGATAAATAAAATTTTAAAAGATAAAAAAAAAAATAATAATAGCACTCCAATACTAATAATAAAAAACCAAAAAGAAATAAAATAAAAAAAGATCAAGAGTGAGAAACAACATATATGTATGTTGTGTTGTCAATGTTAAGAGAAACAATTGAGACCCTGCAATTGTGTGTAAATGAGGCAGAAAGTCAGATCTGCAACCTGGGACTTGGTTAGAACTTTCGTGTTGCCCTTTTGCAGCATTAGACAACACATTATGCTTCCAATATCTTCCCGGGTTTTAGTACCTCCCTGCTTGGTAGCTGCCTATCTACCTACTACCTACTGCCACAGATCTATGCAGCATTCAGTGACTGTAGCCTCAGTCAATATGTGCAACTGTTGTCGGCTTTGGGGCCGATGCTGTCG
>NW_024744839.1:12069718-12116612 GCF_018991925.1 Homarus americanus | reverse complement strand
CTAGAAGCACGTATTGCTACCACACCACCTACACCATTAATACAGTACCTGCACCAATTATACGCCACCTTCACCACCAATACACCACCTCCACCAATACACACCACCCGCACCACTCACACCACCTCCACCACTAATACACCACCTGCACCAACTAACACACCACCTGCACCAACGCACCATGCCAACCACCAATACACCACCCAACCACTAACACGCCACCAATTCACCAATACACCACCCGACCACCACACCATGTCCACCACCAATTAACCAACCACCACACCCAACCGCAACCACCACCAACTCCCTGCCAACCACTAACACACCACCCGCAACCACCACACCAACTGCAACCAATCACACCACCGCAACCAATCACACACCATCCAACCACCAACACACCACCACACCACCAATACACCAACAACCACCACTAACACACCACCCAAAATTAACCAATACACCACCCGCAACCACCAACACACCACCCGCAACCACCAATACACCACCAGCACCACCACACACCACCAAACACCAATAACCTTGCAACCACCAACACACCACCCGCAACCACCATTAACCACCCGCAACCACTAATACAACCAATCTACCACCAATAACCAACTCACCACAAACACACCAAACCACCAACACACCACCAACCAACAACACACCACCCAACCACCACACACCACCCGCAACCACCACACCACCCGCAACCACCAACACACCACCCACCACCACACCATCCCACCACCAACAACACACCACCCCAACCACCAACACACACCACCCACCACCAACACCATCTCCACCACCAAAACACCCCACACCACCACCACACCACCCGCACACCACACCACCAAAACACCACACACCACCCCAACACCACACCCTGCAACCACCACACCACCCGCACCACCACCAAACCACCTCCACCACCAACACACACCATCCACCACCAACACACCACCCGCAACCACCAACACACCACCCAGTCCCACCAACACACCACCTCGACCACCAACACACCATCACCACCACACACCACCTGCACAACCACACACCACCTGCAACCAACCAGCAACACCCCACCGCACCACCACACCACCCGCAACCACCATACACCACCTTCACCACCAACACACCCGCACCACCACCACACCACCCACCACCAATAAACCACCAACCACCAACACACCACCTCCAAACCACCACCCACCCCACTGCAACCAATAACACAACAACCCAACCACCAATACACCACCTGCAACCAACAACACACCAACGCACAACCAATACACCACCCGCAACCACCATCACACCACCCGCAACCAATCAACACAACCAACCTGACCACCACACACCACCCGCAACCAAGAAACACACCACCAAGCAACCACACCAATCCAACAATAACACACCACCACACCACCAACCACCCAAAACCACCAATCACACCACCCGCACCACCACCACACCACCTGCACCACCAATACACCATCTCCACCACCAACACACACTCCACCACCAAAACACCACCTCCACCACCAACATACCATCTCCAACCACCAAACACTCCCCATACCACCACCACACCACCCAGCACCACCACACACCCGCAACCACAAACACACCACCCGCAACACCAACACACCCTGCAACCACCACCACACCACCCGCAACCACCACCAAACCACCTCCACCACCACACACCATCCAACCACCAACACACCACCCAACCACCACCACACCACCCGCAACCAACACACACCACCCCCAACCACCAACACACCACCCAAACCACCAATCCACCACCCGCTAACCAATCAACCATCTGCCCACCAACACACACCCAGCCACCAACACACCACTCCACCACCACACACATCCCACCACAAACACACCATCCAACCACCACACCACCTGCACCACACCACCCGCAACACCACACCAACCAACCAATACACCACCCACCACGAACACACCATCCCACCACCAACACACCACCTGCAACCACAACACACCACCCGCAACCACCACACACCACCCAACAACCAATGAACACACCATCTGCAACCACCACACCATCCCCACCACCAATAAACCACCCAACCCCAACACACCACCTCCAACCACCAACACACCAACCCACCACCAACACACCACCTCCACCACCAACACACCACCCACCACCATCACACCACACCACCAATACACCACCCAATAACAACACACCATCCACACCACCAACACACCACCTCCAACCAATCACACCATCCCAACCACCAATACACCACCCGCAACCAATCACACCACCCGCACCACCAACAACCACTCCAACTCCAACACACCACTCCAACCACCAATACACCACCCGCACCACCAACACACCACCAGCACCACCACCACCTGCACCACCATCACCCGCACAACCAATGCACCACCCGCACCCCAACACACCACCCGCAACCACCAACACACCCCACTGAGCAACAAACACACCATCTGCACCACCAATATACCACCACCAACACACCAACACCAACCACCAATACACCACCCAACCCCAATACACACCTTGCACCACTAATACACCACCTGCACCAACAAATACACCACCGCAACCACTAATACACCACCTGACCACCAATACACCACCTGCACCACAAATACAATACCCGCAAACAACTAATACACCACCCGCAACCAATAATACACCACCTGCAACCACCAATACACCACCTCCACCACCAATACACCATTCCACCACCAATACACTACCTCCACCACCAATACACCACCTCCAAAACCAATACACCATTCCACCACCAAACACTCCTACAACCAATACCACACCACCCGCAACCACTAATCACACCACCCAACCAATAACACACCACCCGCAACCACCAATACACCATCTCACCACCAATACACACCTGCAACCACTAACACACCATCCGCACCACCACACCACCCGCCCCACCAATACACCACCCAGCACCAATACACACCATTCCAACACCAATACACCACCCGAACAACCAACACACCACAACCACCAAACGCAACCAATAACACACCAATCAAACCACCAACACACCACCCGCAACCACCAACACACCACCCATACCACCAACACACCACCAAGAACCACCAACACACCACCCGCAACACCAACACACCACTCGCAACCAGCAACACACCACCACCACACACCACCAACCACCACACCACCCACACCATTAATACACCACTGCACCACCTTACACGCCACCCACCACCACACCACTCCACCAACACACCACCTGCACAACCCATACACCACCTCTCACCACCAATACACCACTAACCACCAATACAACACTCCAGAACCACCAATGCACCAATGCAACCACCAACACACCACCCGCACCACCAATAGCCACCACCACTAACACACCACCCGAACCACCAATACACCATGTCCACCACCAACAACCATGCAACCATTAACACCCAACGCACCACCAATCACACAACCCGCAACCACTAATCACACCAACCACCAATACACCACCGCAACCACCACACCAACCAACCATTAACACACCAACGCAACCACCAATCACCAATCACCCGCAACCACCAATAACAACAACACACCAACACCAACCAATTGCACCACCAACACACCACCGCACCAACTAACACACCACCTGCACCACCACCACACCACCAGCACCACCAATACACCACACCCCAACACTAACATACCACCACCAATACACCACCGCAACCACTACACCACCCGCAACCACCAATACAACCACCGACCACTCAATAACTACCCGCAACCAACAAACACACCACCCCAACCACCAATACACCAACCACCACACCACCCGCAACCACCACCACCCGCAACCACCAACACCACCCGCAACCACCAACACACCACCCCAACCACCACACCATTCCACCACCACATCACTCCAACCACTAACACACCACCTCCACCACCAACACAACCCCACCACCAAACAACCCACAACCACCACCACACCACCAAAACCACCAATCAACCACCCGCAACCACCAATACACCCCCGCAACACTAATACACCCCTAACCAATACCACACCACCCGCAACCACCACCAAAACCAACCCACCACCAACACCATCCCAACCACCAACACACCACCCGCAACCACCAACACACCAACACCCACCAACACACACCACCCCAACCACCAACACACCATCCACCACCAACACACCACCCCAACAACCACCACACCACCAGCAACCACCCAACCCAACCACCAACACACCACCCGCAACCACCAGCACACCATCAACCACCAACACAACCACCCAACCACCAATCACACCACCAACCACCAACAAACCACCCACCAATCACACCACCTCCACCACCAATGCACCACCCGCACCACCAACACACAACCCGCAACCACCAATACACCACCCGCACCACCAACACACCACCCGCACAACCAATACACCACCTGCAACAACCACCACACCACCTGCAACCACCAATACAACCAACCTGAACCACCAATCACACCACCTCAACCAGAAACAATCATCCGCCAACCACCAATCAACACCCGCAACCACCAATAATCACCCGCAACCACCACCAACTAACAACCAATCAACACAATCACCAACCACCACCACACCACCCACTAACAAACCATCCCACCACACCAACACACACCAACCACCAAAACACCACCTCCACCAATTAACATACCACCATCTCCACCACCAAAAACACCCTAACCAACACCACACCACCCGCACCACCAACACCACCACAAACACACCACCCGCAACACCAACACACCCCTGCACCACCACTACACCACCCGCAACCACCACCAAACCACCACCACCAACACACCATCTCCACCACCAACATACCAACCACCAATACACCACCAGCAACCACCAGCACACCACCCTCCACCACCAATACACCACCCGCACCACCAACACCACCCGCAACCACCAACAAACCACCCAACCACCAACACACCACCTCCAACACAACACACCACCGCAACCACCAACAAACCTGCAACCACCAACACACCACCTGCACCACCAATACACCACCAACCAATACAATCTGCAACCACCACACACACCCGCAACCACACCAACACAACCACCTGACCACCAACACACCCAACCACAAAACACCATCCGCAACCACCAACACACCACCCTGCACCCTAACAACACCACCCGCAACCACCACACCCGCAACCAACCACACCAACCAACCACCACACCACCAACCCCAACCACCACACCATCCCAACCACCAACACACCAACCACCAAACACCAACCACCAACACACCATCCCAACCACCAAACACCCCACACCACCACCACACCACCCACAACCCCCCACCAACACCACCTGCACCACCAACACACCACCCGCAAACACTAACAAACACCATGCACCACTACACACCACCTGCAACCACCACCAAACCACCACCACCAATACACCATCTCCACCACCAACATACACCACCCGCACCACTAACACACCACCCGCCCCACAATACACCACCCCGACCACCACACCATCACCACCACCAATACACCACCCGCACAACCACACACACCACCCGCAACCAGCACAATCTCACCCGCAACCACCACACCACCCAACCACCAGCACACCACCTCACCACCAATACACCACCCGCAACCACCAACACACCACCGCAACCAACAAAACCACCTCCACCACTAACACACCACCTCCAACCAACAATGCACCAACTCGCACCAATAACACACAACCCGCACCACTAATACACCACCCGCACCACCACACACCCGCACAACCAATGCCACCTGCAACCACTAACACACACCACCCACCACTAAATACACCACACTCCAACCAGCAATACACAACCAAACCACCAATACACCACCCGCACCACCAATACACCACCCGCAACCACCAATACACCACCCGCAACACCAACACACCCCTGCAACCACCAATAACACCTCCAACCAATAACACACACCACCTCCACCACCAACAACAACCCGCAACCACACACACCACCTGTACCACCACACACCACCACCCGCAACCATCAATCACACCACATGCAAACAACCAATACCACACCACCTGACCAATCAATACAGCACCTGCAACCACCAATACGCCACCTCACCACTACACACCACCTCCACCAACACAACACCCGCACCACCACACCAACCCCGCACAACCAATACACCACCCGCACCAATTAATACACCACCCGCACCAATCATCACACCGCTCCACCACCAATACACCACCCGCACCAATTAACCACCACCCGCACAACCAACACACCACCGCAACCACCACCACACCAACCTGCCAACACACCAACCACCACACCACCCGCACCACAAACACACCCAGCAACACCACACCACCCTGCAACCACCAACACACCACCCGCAACCATCATCACACCACCCAAACACCAATACACCACCCGACCACACACACCACTCCACCACCAATACACCACCTGCACCACAAACACACCTCCACTCAATACACCACCAGCAACCTAATCACCACCCGCATAAACAATACACCACCCGCACCACCAATACACAAACCCGCACCACCAATACACCACCCACCACTCAATACAACCATCCCACCACCACACCACCCAACCACCAACACACCGCCCACCACCAACACACCACCAAACCAATAAACTACCACCCGCACCACCAACACACCACCCAACCACCACACCGCACCACCACACCACCTCCACCACCACCACACCACCTGCACCACTAACACACCTCCAGCAACACCACACACCCGCACCCAACACACCACCCACACCAACACACCATCCCAACCACCAACACACCACCTGCACCACCACCACACCACCCGCACCACCAATACACCACCCGCAACCACCAACACACCACCTCCAACCACCAACACACCATCCCGAACCACTAACACAACACCCGCAACCAACAATCACACCATCAAACCCACCACCACCAATAACCAATCAACAACACCAACTGCAACCACCAACACACCATCCCCCAACCACCAATCACACCACCCTGCAACCACCACCACCACCCAACCACCACCAAACCACCCAACCTAACACACCACCCACCACCACCACACCAATCTGCAACCACCACACCACGCAACCAATACACCATCAAAACCAACTAATACACCACATGCACCACCACCTACTACCTGCACCACTCAATACACCACCTGCACCACCAATACACCACCTGCAACCACACCACCTGCAACCACCAATACACCACCTCCCACAACCACACCACCCGCAACCACCAATACACCTGCAACCACTAACAATAACACGCAACCACTAACCTACCTGCAACCACCAACACACCACCCGTCCAACCCGCAACTAACTAACACACCACCTGCACCACCACACACCACCCGCACCACCACACCACCAAACACCCTAATACACCACCTGCAACCACCAACACACCACATGCACCACAAATACACCACCCGCAACCACCAATACACCACCCGCAACCACCAATACACAACCAGCAACCACTAACACACCACCCGCAACACTAACACACCACCCGCAACCACTAACTCAACTACCTGCACCCCACTAATACACCACGCAACCACCACCCCACACAACCACCAATCCACCCCAACCACAAACACACCACCCGCAACCACTAACACACCATCTACAACCACCACCTAACTCCTACCACAACACCACCCGCAAACACTAACACACCACCCAACCACCAATCACACTCCAGAACACCAATACACCAACTGCAACCACCACCACCTAACCCGCAACCACCACACCACCTGCACCACTAATACACTACCCGTACCACTAATACAATTACCTGCACCACTAATACAATTTCCAGGAACACTTCACACCATCAAATACCCCAATTAATACACTACTCACCCACTAATAAACTACCTGTACCACTAATACAATACCTCCACCACTAATACACTACTTCCACCACTAATACACTACCCCCACCACTAATAAACTACCTGTACCACTAATAAACTACCTCCACCACTAATACACTACTTCCACCACTAATACACTACCCCCACCACTAATAAACTACCTGTACCACTAATAAACTACCTCCACTACTAATACACTACCTGCCGGAAAGTTGTCTTCTTTTTTTTTTGGCCTGGCCTGTAGTCATGGCGACTGACATCATCAGACATATTAGTGATACAAACATGGCGAGAAGGAAAGGGCTTCACCAGTGTGTTGTGTGCGGCACAAATAAAACAACAATAAAGACCTGAGTTTTCATTGCTTCTCAAAGAACAACAAAAGGTTAGTAGATATATTTAATAAGCGTGACACAAGTTTAAAGCATATTTTTAAAAGCATGTAGAGAAGTTGTGAGTACAACTCATGAACCAAGGCTCATTTTCAAAAGTACACAATTTTGTAATGATATAGGAGACAGTTAGCACCAGAAGGACTTTATGGAATTACTCCAAATTTTCAGGAGAACTTGTTTGGATGGTATTTAGTAAGAAAATGTTATGGCAATGCGCCGAACCTATTATAGCCTGACCTATCCTTATCTAACCTTATTCTAACCTACCGAAACTGATCTAACCTTACCTAACCTACCTTACGTGAAAAGGTAAACAAACCCAGCACACACTTTGAACACAATTAAATTTGCTGTAACATTTTCCTATTTGTTTCTGGCAAATTTTTTTTTATACTGTATTTGGAAATTGGAAATAAAACTTGGTTAGGTTAGGTTGGTTAGGTAAATCGAGATTAGTTTTCGTTAGGTTGGGTATGGTTGGTTAAGTTAGTGGCACACATTTCTCTTATCACCCCCTAGAAGGGAGTGTGAAGTTGTAACATGGGGGCCTGTGTCCGGGAGTGGATTGAGTTAAGTATACTGATTGTCCCAGTGTAACCAAGCTGTACCGAAGTGTTTGAAGGTTAGTTACTGTGCTCTCGTGTGGTATGCTGGTGGAGATTTCTGTAAACAAGTAAGTGTTAATACTTGTTTAAAAATTGTGAGATGAGGTGATTACTATGAAAAAATTGGAAACATGACAGGAAATGTTGATAAATTTCAGGACACCATTGATGTTCACTTTTTGTTCAAGTGTAATAAGGAGGAACTAATTGAGGTGGCATCTAGGTATGAAATTTCTCTGAGGTCATATATCAAAAGCGATATGCAGAGAGAGTTAATTGATGAATTGGTGTCTTTGTCAACATTGGAGAAAGTTGAAGGCGTTGGTAATTTTAGTGGTGGTTATAAAAGGATAAGTGAACAAGTGGTAATGGAAAAGTTAAACTTAGAATTTGAATTTAAGAAAGTGCAATTACAGGCAGAAAAGGAGAAGTTACAAGATATATTCCCAGCATACTTCAGCTATCAAAATTATGACATAGATATAGGCGTAGACAGCAACATAAGTCAATTTGCTGATGACACTAAAATAGGGTATGTAATTAAATTTGACGTGGACTCCGCAAAACTACGGCAAGATCTAAAAAAAAATTTCGAATGGCCTAAAGAATGGCAGATGTAAATTACTGTGGACAAAGGTAAAGTACTTAGTCTACGAGATGTAAACAGGGAAACCAGATACCAGATGAACAACGATATTATCGAGAAATCCGACTGTGAGAAAGATTTAGGAGTAATGACAAGTAGGGATCTTAAACTTAGTAAACAATGTGTCTTTGCTCGAAACAAGGCTAATAAAGTACTTGAGTTCATACAAAGGAGTGTTAGTTAAAAGACTAACGAGGTCATCCTAAAACTATATCATGCGCTTGTGAGACCTCACTTGGATTACGCAGTTCAGTTCTGGTCACCGTATTACAGAATGGATATAGAATCCCTAGAAAGAATTAAGAGGAGAATGGCAAGGCTAATCCCGGGCATTAGGAACCTTGAGTACAGAGACAGGTTAAAGCATCTTAATCTGCACTCCCTCGAGAGAGTACAGTGAGGGGCAATATGATAAGGGTCAGGGCTAAACAAACGTGATGTAACAAAGGTACTCAAACTATCCAACCAGGAGCTTGAAACATAGGTTGGATGGATATTTGAGCGATAGGGGTTGGGTGTAAATGGGACTGCCCCGTATGGGCCAATAGGCTCGCTGCAGTTTCCTCCATTCGTATGTTCTTATGAACATGAATTAACCCAATAATTTAGCAATACATTCACAAATACATTTTACTAGTGAATACTTTCATTTAGATAATACTAAATATTTTAATTTTACTTCAGTGTGAAAACAGCACCAGGTAATGATAAATGTTTCACAGCATAATGTAGAAATTTATGATTTGATCTACTCATCCCCAATGCTGTATTTGCTGTCTATGCTTCTTGTCTTTGCTCATTTGCTTCTTGCGTTTTCACCGTTGCCATGCTTAATTGAAATGCTTCTGCCCAACTTGCCTTTTCGTATATGTATTTAATTGCTCCAAAATTTGCTGCCTAAACTGATAAAAAACATGTCATAAGCAAATCTAATTGTTAGGCAAGAAAGGTAACATAAGTATTCAATTTAATATAATTTATTAATGTAGCACATTTAAATAAAAATAAAGTGTTTTTTAGTCTGTAAGACCATTTATAAATAATGACTAAAATATTTATAAAGAACTCAATAAAAGTTTCTCTTCAATTAATCCTTCCATGAATAGTATACCTGTGATATATAATATGTGTGTACAAATCAAATTCGCCGGCATGGATATGTTGTGATTGAAGAAGAGAATGACTTGAGTCTTTTGGAAATGTGCCTTTGAATATAGTCATAACAAAAAAACATATTGTACTTTTTTCTTGTGACTTTGTTTCTGATTATCAATAGGTTGACCTTAGCAGAAGTATATGAATTGTACAGTAAGGGTGATGATTATACAGTATGAGATCCCTCAACTTGATCATAGGGGAGGCATCCCCCATGGATCTATGCTCTTGTCTACAATAATGATTAATTCATTTTGAGTCGTCTGTACTCACCCCTGAAGATGTGAATTACACGAAAGCGCTTGGGAACTTCGTGTTTTCTTCTTTCCTTGTGGTTATCAGCATATACCCACAGTGATTTACTTGCATATATATATATATATATATATATATATATATATATATATATATATATATATATATATATATATATATATATATATATATATATATATATATATATATATATATATGCTATGTTGTTGCTATTATATATGTTATATATATATACATATATACAATATACACCTTATATATATATATATATATATATATATATATATATATATATATATATATATATATATATTGTTACGAACCCCTCCACCCCGCACTACGAACCACGCCATCTATTGTCCTGATCTACCTACCCAGCACCACGAGCATCGCCATCTAGGGACGAGACACGAGTATGACTCGTCTTAGTTACCACTCCGAGGTTTCCCTTCTCCCTATCCTGGTTGTTGCGTCACCTCCTCAGTCTTCTTTGTCAGCTCCAATTCGAGGAGAGAGAACTTGGCTCTGGGAAGTGACCACAGGATCATCTATCCTCTAAAACCTACGTGCAGTGACTACCTACCGTCTTCTACAATACTCAGCCTTTACTCGGCCAGCCATCTCAGCCCTCACTCCTAAGTACCAGTATCTTGCATTAATTTTCCTGTCCACTTGCTTCGAGATTGTTTTTATGTTTATTAATATGTATATACTCGTTAATGTTTAGGTTAAGCTTGGTTAAGGGTAATTTATAAGCTGAATATTTTGTTAAGGGATTTGCACTCTATTATATACAAACGAAACTCGCATCCTTTGTCTACCCTTTATAGTCCGATTGTCTTTTGTTTTTTTTATTGTTGTTACCAAGTTGGGATCTGGGTAGACGTATAACTATATATTCTAAATCCCAACTCGTAACAAATGGCGACCGTGACAGGACACGACCTTAAGTACCATATTCCTTCCTCCCTTGTTACTCAGTGTTAATTATTCCTCCCAGTCACTTCTGTTCACAATTGCTTTACGGTAGTTTAAAGTTCCCTTCATATGTGTGTGCATATATTGGTATTATCGTATAGTAAGAGTGACAGACGTAGGATATTAGGTTCCAAGTGTCATAAGGCTTACCTGTTATTACACGTGGCAGTCGTGTAGTAAGTCTTATCGAGTGTTGGGAAGAATCCGGATCTGTTTAATGCCGTACCCTCACTCCAGAGTAGGTTGTTCCATAGTCACTAGTTTACGGTGAAGTGATATCTTGGGACGCCACGCTCTACCAGGACCCCATAATTATAAAGCCTCAATTATTGTTCTTCTCATTATCTCATTCAGGGTCAATCATACCATATATCAGGGTTGTTAATCCGGATCTTTATATTAATGCCGTAATACGCCCTACCTCTTTCAAGCTTATCAGGTTGTTAACCGATCTTTATATTAATGCCGCATCACGCCCTCTACCTCTTTCAAGTATATCAGGTTGTTAATCCCGATCTTTATATTAATGCCGTAATACGCCCCACCTCTTCTCAAGTATAATAATAGGCTGTTAATCCGATCTTTATATTAATGCCGTATCACGCCCTAACAATTCTTCGTAAGCATATCAGGGTTGTTAATCCGGATCTTTATATTAATGCCGTAATACGCCCTTCCTCTTTCAAGTATATCAGGGTTGTTAATCCGGATCTTTATATTTATGCCGTAATACGCCCTACCTCTTTCAAGTCTCTTATCCTTATCTAAGGATCTTCTCAGAAGAACAATAATCATAAGTGTAATTTCCCTAGGTATAACTTGGTTAGTTTCCGGAACTTTCTGGTTATCCACTGCCGTGATATTTTCTAGGTTATCCACTTATCTTATCTTTTGACCATTAGTTAATTTATCCTATTTTTCTTAACAATGGCCACCTCAGGTTTTGATCTCCAGGATTTTATTGAAAATCCTTCCGTAGCTAAATTACGTGTTAATATCCTGAAGAAAGAATGGAAAGAAATAGCCAACTATTATAATAATATCCCATTTTCACAGCAACTGACTAAGGAAATGTTGCTAAAAAATCATGTGATTGAAGTGCTGGTTCAACATGAAGTTTTAAAAGAATCCGCTGTTGACAGATTAACGCCCATGTCCAAGAAACTTCAACCACTATCCACCACCCCTCCTCACTCAGAAGTTGCTTCAGGTCTGGCTAGCCCTCAAGAAAAAACACAACGAATAGACGCCTTAGAACTAGAACGAGCAAGGTTCGAGTTCCAAATCAAAATTAAAGAACTAGAGTTGGAACAGGCCAAGTTGGAGAAGGAGGCCAAGTTGGAGCAGGCCAAGTTGGAGCAGCAGGCCAAGTTGGAGCCTGAAGAAAGGTCGGAACAGGCCAAGTTGCAGCATGAAGAAAAGTTGGAACAGGCCAGGTCGGAACAGGCCAAGTTGGAGCAGGAGGTTAGACTGAAAGAACTACAGGTAAGAGAGATAGAAGTCACCTTAACATCGGAGTTTAGATCAAAAGAAGTGGCATTAAGAGAGAAACTAGCTGCTTTTAACCCTGCTACTGCTTCTTCCCTTGTTCCCGGGCTTGATGAATCCGATATGGACGGGTCATTTAGGACTTTTGAGAAAATAGCCGGGAAGAATGAGTGGCCAAAGGACCAGTGTGGTGTCAGTGTTAGTTCCTAAATTATATGGTAAGGCCTGTAGAGTTTGTAACTGCTTAGACCAGACTGATGACTATGATAACGTAAAAAGAATATCCTCACTTATGCTATCACGCCAGATGGATACCGGCAGAAGTTTCGTAAACTAACCAAACCATTTTCCCACACCTTTGTTGAGTTTGCTCAAGAAAAGCTTAGGTTTTTTAAGAAGCGGTTAGATATACAGAGACCTCCTACATTTCAGGATTTGTTAAATTTGGTAGTCCTGGAGGAGTGGGAAGAGCAAGATACCATTTCTACATCTTGAAGCATGTGGAGGAGCTGAGAGGTTAATTTAGGACGTGCGGCTGAGCTGGCTGATGAGTACGCCTTGCTGGTGGAGTCACTATGCCGTAGGGAACGTGGTACTTTCCGGCATGTTAGGTCCTCCTCTGATGATAACCTTGGGGACGTGAGTGGTAGGTCGAAAGGTCCCACACCTACCCCCCCCTGATGCAACCAAGTTTTATTGTTCTTACTGTAAAAACCCAGGCCATACGATCCAGACTTGTAAACACCCAAAGTGTAGAATTGCTAAAAGTAGTTCCCTGGATCCCAAATCCAAACCAATAGCAAACACCAATGTGGAAAGGCCCCATCAGGATCTCTTTTCTTCATTCACCTATGAGGGAAAAATTTCAATCATGGAGGGGTCTCGTTCTTTCCCTATTCGTATACTACGTGATACGGGCGCAGCACAATCTATCCTCCTGTTTAACGTCATTCCTGATATATCTACCGCATTTACTAATGAGAGTGTTCTAATTTCGGATCTCTCATCCCATTCTTCCTATCCTTTAGCTAAAGTGCACCTCCAATGTCCCTTGATTACTGGGAAGTGCAAATAGCCATAAGGAAAGACCCAATGCCTGTGTGCGGCATTCATTTATTATTGGGTAATGACTTGGTAGGAGATCTAGTGGTTCCTAACATAAAGACAGTCGACTCTCCCTTACCCTGTCAACTCCACCACTGACCTTAAAGAAACTATTCCTCATCTTTTCCCATCTTGTGCTGTCACCCGGTCCAGAGTGTGCAGAAATGGGCCCTCTTCGTCTAAAACCACCTCTAATATTTTCCTACCCACAGAAGATCTGTACAATAAGACAATTAGTAAGGATGAGCTCGTTAAAGCCCAACAATCTGATCCATCTTTGACTAAACTTCATCATGCAGCAGTTGAGGGTAAAGATTTTAACACCCTTCCGTGTTTTATTATCATGAAGGGGTTTTGATGAGGCCTATAGGCCCCTGAGCTGCCCATCTAGACACGTGGTCTGAAATACATCAAGTGGTAATTCCCACCAGTCAGACCAGCATTAATTGCCCTTGCCCATGATGGTATTTCAGGACATTTGGGAATCCTGAAAACATATAAAAAGCTCCTCCAACACTATTATTGGCCTGGACTTAGGAAGGATGTGTCAAAATACCTAAAATCTTGTCATATTTGTCAAATGGTAGGAAAACCAAATGAAAGTACCAGCAGCTCCCATTAAGCCCATCCCAGTATTTTCTACACCATTTGAAAAGATTGTTGTGGATTGTGTGGGCCCATTAAAAAGACTAAGAAGAAATCAATTCCTGCTCACAGTTATGGATACCAGTACACGTTATCCTGAGGCTTTTCCTTAAAAGCATCACTTCAAAAAACGTAATCAAACATCTTTTGCCTTTTCACTTCAGTGGGCATTCCTAAAGAGATCCAATCCGATCAGGGCACCAATTTTACGAGCAATCTTTTCAAACAGGTGATGAAAGACCTCAGTGTGGACCATTGTACATCAATGCTCAAAAAATACTGTATAGAACACCAAACGGAATGGGATGAAAGCATAGACTTGTTACTCTTTGCCATCAGGGAATGTCCCCAGGAGTCATTGGGTTTCTCCCCGTTCGAGTTACTATATGGGAGACAAATTAGGGAACCCCTTAAAATAGTAAAGGAGCAGTGGTTTGACACTCCATCTATTAAGCCCGCAACAGTTTCCCAATACATTGACACTTTACGGGACAAATTAACTGAAGTCCGAACCATTGTTCAGTCAAACTTAAAAAAAGTCCAAGACAAAATGGTGAAGTCCCAACCTAAATTAGTTAAAAGATCATTTTCTCCAGGTGACAAAGTGTTACTCTTTCTACCCATTCCAGGCTCTCCCCTTAAAAGCAAGTTCACTGGTCCCTATATAGTTGCTAATAAACTATCTCCTCTCAACTATATAGTCCATACTCCTGATCGCAGAAAAGATTCACAACTTCAGCTCACATTAATCTCATCAAACTTTACCATTCCAGGCAGTCAGAGGAAGACATCCCAGAGGCTAAAAGTCAACCTGTATTGCATACGGTTTTGTCAGGGCCGGAGCCGAGAGACAGGATGACATGGACCTATTGGAGAATTTAGACTCCCCTCTACCTAAAGAAAACCCTACTAACAGTCACATACTCAACAACTTGGATGAGTATTTTTCTGTTCTGAATCCATCTCAAGCAAAAGATCTCACTAAGTTATTATCAACATTTCCTAAAGTTACATCAGACCTCCCAGGGTTTTGCAATATACTTAAACATGATATTAAGCTAATCTCGGATGATGTACAACCCATTAGGCAATCAGCCTATCGACTAAATCCACAAAAAAAAGAGATTATGAAAAGGAGGTAGATTTTTTGTTAAAACATAACTTAGCTGAGCCTAGTACCTCCCCCTGGGCTTCACCTTGCCTTCTCATTCCAAAACCCGATGGGCACTTTTCGTTTCTGTACCGATTATCGTAAAGTGAACCAGGTCACTGTCTCAGACTCCTACCCTTTACCTTTGATTGAAGATATAATAGACAGCATAGGCTGTGCCAAATTTATCAGTACGGTGGACTTATTGAAGGATATTATCAAGTGGGACTCACGGATAGGGCCAAAATAATCTCGGCATTTATAACCCATTTGGTCTTTTCAATATTTGGTTATGGCGTTTGGCTTTTCTAATGCTCCGGCCACATTCAGAGGGCCATCAACTTCCTAATTCAGGACCTAGGGTGGGACGTTCGCCTACCTGGATGACCTGGTGGTGGTGTCGGACAGCTGGGACGAACATCTGTGCGTTTGGAGATACTGTTTGCACGACTGCAAGAGACTGGATTCACCATAAACCTGGCTAAATCTGCTTTTGGCCGGGCCTCAGTGACTTACCTGGGACATATCGTTGGGCATGGTATGGTGAGACCCAAGGACGCAAACGTTAGAACCATCTTGTCCTTCCCCACTCAAGGACGAGGAAGGAACTCATGCGCTTCCTGGGGATGTGCGGCTACTACCGTCGGTTCTGCAGTAACTTCTCCAGCGTGGCGGACCCCTCACAGACCACCAGTTCTGCGGTCCCTTACATCTGGAACCAGAGGTGCGACCAGTCTTTCCACCGCCTCAAAGCCTTCCTTGCCTCCAAAGTCCACCCCCTGACTACACCTCGCCCTTCCATCTGCAAATCACGCTAGTGGTGTCGGAGTGGGGCTGTGCTCCAACCCGACCCAACCACTGATGTTCTTCACCCTGTGGCATATTACTCCGCCAAGTTGAAAAAACATCAGACCAACTACTCGACCATAGAGAGGAGGCCTTGGCTCTGGTGTTGGCAATAAGAAGTTTGAATGTTACCTCCAGTCTTGCCCAAACAACCTAGTCTTCACCGACCATAACCCACTCACGTTCATCCAAACCAACAAGACCTCCAACCAGCACTCCGCTCTCCTCATCTACAAGTCCCACTCGATAACCTGATTGCAGACTCCTTATCCCGAGCTCCAGTGGAAATGCAGCAGCTACTCCAGACGCACCAGGTGATCACCTCCTTCGCGCCCGGAGGAGTCTTTGGAGGGGGTGTGTTACGAACCCCTCCACCCAGCACCACGAAGCACGCCATCTATTGTCCTGATCTACCTACCCAGCACCACGAGCAACGCCATCTAGGGACGAGACACGAGTATGACTCGTCTTAGTTACCACCCGGTTTCTTCTCCCTATCCTGGTTGTTGCGTCACCTCCTCAAAGTCTTCTTTGTCAGCTCCAATTCGAGGAGAGAGAACTTGGCTCTGGGAAGTGACCACAGGATCATCTATCCTCTAAACCTACGTGCAGTGACTACCTACCGTCTTCTACAATACTCAGCCTTACTCGTCAGCCATCTCAGCTCCTCACTTAAGTACTAGTATCTTGTATTAATTTCCCCACGTCCACTTGCTTCGAGATTGTTTTATGTTTATTAATATGTATATACTGTTAATGTTTAGGTTAAGTTTGGTTAAGGGTAATTTATAAGCTGAATATTTTGTTAAGGGATTTATGGTACTTAATTATACACAACGAAAACTCGCATCCTTTGTCTACCCTTTATAGTCCGATTGTCTTTGTTTTTTTGTTGTTGTTACCTGTTGGGATCTGGGTAGACGTATAACTATATTCTAAATCCCCAACTCGTAACAATGTATATATGTATATATATATATATATATATATATATATATATATGTATATATATATATATATATATATATATATATATATATATATATATATATATATATATATATATATATATATATATATATATATGCAAGTAAATCACTGTGGTGCGCGTGATCCAGGTATATGCTGATAACCACAAGGAAAGAAGAAAACACGAAGTTCTGCCAATTCACATCTTCAGGGTGAGTACAGACTAAGGAGAAGTGGCTAAAACAAGGTTTATATATACAGAGGGAGGGTGAGACAGCTAGCCAGTATCCGCGGGTGGACGCAAGAGCTGAGAGACCGGTACCGAGAGCTACAGACGGACATCCAGCACGAGAGCAAACGTCTACATGAACAAAAGTGGGCCGCCTTGGTGTGGGAGGCAGCCAACAATTACCGCGATTCTGCTGCCTTCTGGAAAGGGATGAAGCGACTGATGGGTTCCACCTCTAGCATGGCCCCTTACCTGCTCAACCAAAACAACGTAAAAATATTCGAGGAAGAAAACCAAGAACAACTACATCGGCGATATTTACGAAAGATCTTTACCATTAGTGAACAGGAGAACGAGGGCTTCGACAGGGAGTTTGAGGAGGACATTTTAGGTCAGTTGCAGGACCATCAGCACCTGCTCCAGCCGCTCCCACGGACTGACTTCACTAGACTGGTGGACGGAAGCTACCTGACGGAGCCCATAGTTCCTGCAGATGTGTCAGCCGTCATAAAAGGGTTTAAAAACAAATCACCTGGTCAAAGTCACATTAGCAAGAAG
Organism: Homarus americanus; assembly: GCF_018991925.1. NCBI lineage: Eukaryota > Metazoa > Arthropoda > Malacostraca > Decapoda > Nephropidae > Homarus > Homarus americanus. The sequence goes on along the minus strand of NW_024744839.1, from coordinate 12,097,502 downwards.
ATCCTGGCTCAACTCCCCGACAACATGATAGAGAGGCTTGCTCATATATGCAACGCCTGCCTCGCCTCTGGATACTTCCCTAAGATGTTCAAAATCGCCGTTATTCGCCTCATACCAAAAGCAGGGAAGCCTCCAAACAAAGTCGAAAACTTTCGACCAATATCGCTGCTAGAGGTACCTGCCAAAATCTTCGAAAAAATAGTCAACAAGCGATTGCGGATGTATCTGGAGGACGAAGACGTGCATAATCCCCGCCAGTTCGGCTTCCGCCAGTACAAAGGCACATCCACCGCCATAGCTCAGGCCTACGAGCAGATCGCCAATGCCATGACTGGCCGCCTGCAGTGCAATATAGTACTGAGGGACGTCAGCAAGGCGTTTGACAAAGTTTGGCACGCAGGGCTGCAGTATAAGATCATACAACTGGGGCTACCCGAAAATCTGACGCGCCTGCTGTGCAACTTCATTATGGACCGCAGAGCCAAAATCAAGATGCAAGAACATTTTGGAGAAGAATTCTCACTATCGAGCGGCGTGCCTCAGGGCTCTTGTCTCTCACCAACCCTTTACACACTCTACACGGCTGACCTGCCACCCCCAATCGTCGGCAGCGAGTACGTCATGTATGCCGACGATGTAACACAGATCGTCACCTGCCCAGGAAGGTCCACAGCAAGGATGGCGCGACTCACTGCTCGGGCAATAGAGGAGATCTCGGAGTATGAAAATAAATGGAAAATAAAAACAAACAAAACGAAATTTGAGGTCATACCCATAGCCAAATTCAAGCCGGCCCCATTGATGATCGACGACGAAGAGATTGAGTACTCTAAACAAGGCAGGTTGCTCGGCCTCATCATTTCTCGGACGGGCATCATTCCCCACGTGAAGGACAGACTAAATAAAGCCAAAGTCGCGCAGCCAAATTAAAACGTTTTAAATTGATGCCTGAGAAGATACAAGTTCACCTGTACAAGGCGCTGGTGAGGCCTGTGTTGGAGTACCCATCTATACCACTCGTCACACTCGGGAAGACTAGACTACAACAACTACAGAGCTTCCAAAACAAGTGTTTGAGATCAGCCAGTGGCCAAGCGCCACCCTACCAGGAGACAGTGGAAACCATCCACCTAAGAAATAAAACAGAGGCCCTCAACTTCAGGTTCCATCGCCTAGGGAAGAAGGTTTGGGACAAGCTCCTGGATGACCCTCACAGCCCAGACCACCTACGCGGGGAAGACATCAACGGAGGGAGACCCCACGCCTGGTGGCCCCGGAGTCTGCCCGCACTACAACAACCCAACCCGCGACCCATCTATGTCCGCCACAGTGATCCACCTTAGATTAAAACTTAGATGATATAAATTCACATTTAACAAGTCACAATCAAGTGAGTCCATAACGTAATACAGTATAAGATGTTAATAAACTTGTAATTGTAAAATCAATCTAGTCATTGTCTACTAAAATAAACCGCCATTGTGCAACCTCATTCTAAACTCTAGGTTGTATTTTAGTTAGGCCAACAAACTTCTGTAATATGTAAACAGTGTGTCGTCCCCTCTGTTTAGCCTATTAAACTTCTTCCAACCTTTCCCCCACGACTGCATATGTTGTGACTCTCCATCCTCATGTCTGGCTGCAGCCTCGAGCCCCAGCAATTTTTCCTCCAACCTTTCCCCACCTTAACCTAAAAAAAAAAAAAAGTTATAGACCCTGCTTAATCTTTAAAAAGCACCGCAACGGTTTGGTAGTCGTCAGAAGTGTAAGCTGGACTCAACCTTTTCACCTGGTTACAAATTCTTTCTTAATTACAAAATTGAAACCAGTTTGTACATACCATTATCAAATTCATGTTGATTGCTTCTGGTATGTTTACCGAGACTAGATTCTATACGTTCCTACTGTCAATTGAATTACAAGATATTGAGGAGGCATTGGTCCCAGTCACGCAATGTTTATTATCCTTCAAATGAACAAACAGAATATTGGATTCCTGGCCTGTCCTAACACTATATTTATGTTGTTTAAGTCTAGTTACAAGATCTTTACCTGTCTGGCCTAAATAAAACATATTACATTCCTTGCAAAGGAACCCTTTATAAATGCAGCCACCTGTATTGTTATTGGGGGAGTTCTTGGATTAACATTTGTTTAACAGTGCATGAGTTTCTTTTAAATGCCACATTGACGTTCCAGGTTTTGAAGCTGTAAAGGAATTTGAGAGAAATTTCAGAAATAGTAATACTAAGCAGATTCTATGGTCATGGTGGGTTTGGGATCTTTCTATAGAAAGATTTCTTAGTAATGTTGGCGGCATTTGTCTATGAAGATCTAGGGTACTTAACCAAGCCAATATTATAGATATATTTATATTCCTCATCACGAATTCTGCTGCAAATTCTCGTAAAAGCCCGTGAAAAACATTGATGAAAATACTGACTGTTTGACTTATTATGGTGGGTGAATAATAATGAATGTATGAACACACATTGTTAGGTTTCCTATAAATACTGAACTTAGAGTAAAGCTACCTATTCCGCGGGATCAGACAGCTCCAGGAAAGGCAATTTACAGTCAAAGTGCTCTAATTCCACAGAATTTGATCCAGGCCAAGTTGTGTTAAGTTGTGGCAGGAAAGCTTTTAGGTCCTCATTACATGGCTAGAGACATACTACATCATCAACATATCTAAACCAGACTGCTGAAGGTGGTAAAAAAAATATATATATATATATATATATGTAAGGGCGGAAACCTATCCCTCCCGGCTGATACGCTAACTCGCTCGTTTGTTGGTGCAGACGACACTTGGGTATTGACAGAGGTGAGAACGGCAGCGACTATTCATGCCACTGCAGATTTCCTCCAACCCAGCCGCCCTACAGTCAGTATCTAGCTGGCCCCAAGGTCCCACAAATTCTGGCTGTGATCCATCATAGGTCCTGGACTCCGTGGGTTGTGTTCCCGGTGACCTTCACCTATCAACTGTCAACTCTGGTCATCTACCACTACCGTCAATACATCTCATTCCGTCTGTGCCCCGGTGTTCTGCCATTTCAAGACGCCGCCGAAAGTGTGGACGCCCCTTACCCTGGAGGCATCACCGTGTTCCAGAACCTTTCCCCAGGCCAATGCCCTAGGAAATATTTTGTCTAATGTTTGATTCTATGATTGTTTGATTCCATTAATTGCTGACTCCCCTTTATTGTTCGATTTCCTATCACCAAGTTGACTCCATTTACCCTGCTTTGACTCCATTAACTGTTGACTGCCTTATTTGTTTGACTCCCGTAATTATTTGGAGGTTTGTTGAGTGGTGTCAGAGTTTTAAAAGTTATATTTTTTATAGTAAAGAGATGCCAATTCAAACGGTTGTTTGCCATTCTCAGAAAACCATGGTCCTTGACTTTCCTTTTTATTAAGATCCTGATTAGCCTGGTAAGTGATTTCTATCTCCAAGTCTCTAGGTTTCATAATATATATATATATATATATATATATATATATATATATATATATATATATATATATATATATATATATATATATATATATATATATATATATATATATATATATATGTCAAGCACTAAATAGTGAAAAACTACCCACTAAGGCTAGTCGGCAGACAAATTGCCATTTAACATTAAAGACAATGAGGTATATAATTTAAGATAAGTGTCCACATTTAATTAATGCTTTTTGACGCTATTTGCACAACGGTATAATAGTGACCACCTTAAGGTAGCCGAGTCACAAAATGATAAAAAATTTCACCGTCTTGATCCAGGAAGAAGAAATAAATATCACACACAGCTAGCCTGTAGGTTATTGCGAGGTAAGGCTGATCTCTGGGGGTATATATATAGGTGGTGATTGTACGTGGTAAGTAACAGTAGGAGCCTCCCTAAATGGAAGAGGTACATAAAAAGTATCTTACTGCTGGAATGAAAAATTAAGATGCCTCTTGCCCACTGAACTAACGACCAATTAGCCAAAGTAATAAATAACACAGTAAAAGAAAAAGAGTAGAAAAGAGGAGAATTGAGGATAAAAGGAAAAGGAAGAGAGTGAAGAGAGGGAATTTAAGATAAAGAAAGAAGAAAAATTAGAAAAGAAAAAAGTTTAAGGAAAAGAAGGAAGAGAGTGAAGGTGAAGAAAGGGAGTTTAAGAAGAAAGAAGAAAATTAGAAAAAAAAAGCAGTTAAAGAAAGAAGAGAAGAAGAAAGATGAGAAGGAAATAGATGAAAAGAAGAAAGAAGTTAAGAAGGAAATAGATGAAAAGAAGAAAGAAGTTAAGAAGGAAATAGATGAAAAGAAGAAAGAAGTTAAGGAGAAGGAAGATGAAAAGAAGAAAGAAGTTAAGAAGGAAATAGATGAAAAGAAGAAAGAAGTTAAGAAGGAAATAGATGAAAAGAAGAAAGAAGTTAAGGAGAAGGAAGATGAAAAGAAGAAAGAAGTTAAGGAGAAGGAAGATGAAAAGAAGAAAGAAGTTAAGGAGAAGGAAGATGAAAAGAAGAAAGAAGTTAAGGAGAAGGAAGAAAAGAAGAAAGAAGTTATGAGAAGGAAGATGAAAAGAAGAAAGAAGTTAAGGAGAAGGAAGATGAAAAGAAGAAAGATGTTAAGGAGAAGGAAGATGAAGTTGATGATGTGAAGAAGGAATTTGAAGTTAATGAATTAGAAGTTGATGAATTGGAAGTTGATGAGAAGAAAGACGAAGAAGATGAATTGGAAGTTGATGAGAAGAAAGACGAAGAAGATGAATTGGAAGTTGATGAGAAGAAAGACGAAGAAGAAGAATTGGAAGTTAAGGAAGAAGAAGAATTAGAAGTTAATGAGAAGAAAGATGAAGAATTAGAAGTTGATGAGGAAGAAGAATTAAAAGTTGATGATGAGAAAAAAGATGAAGAAGAAGAATTAGAAGTTGATGAGAATAAAGAAGAATTAGAAGTTGATGAGGAAGAAGAATTAGAAGGAGAAGAATTAGAAGTTTTTGATGAGACGAAAGACGAAGGAGAAAAATTAGTTTTTGAGAAGAAGGAAAAAGAAGTTGATGTTGATGAGAAGAAAGAAGAAGAATTAGAAGTTTTTGATGAGAAGAAAGACGAAGAAGAAGAAGAATTAGAGAAGAAACACGAAGAAAAAGAAGATGCTGAGGGTGAAAATGTGGAACATATTATAGACGGAAAACATATTTTGAAACTCACGATATGTGTTATAAAGAAGCAGAATATTATAGATATAAAGGATGAGGAAGGCAAGGAATTTAAGGATATTAAAATAGAAAAAGGGGAAGAAGAAAAGAAGAAAGAGGAAGGCAATAAGGAGGTTAAAATAGAAAAAGGGGAAGAAGAAAAGAAGAAAGAGGAAATCAATAAGGATGTTAAAATAGAAAAAGGGGAAGAAGAAAGGAAGAAAGAGGAAGGCAATAAGGATCTTAAAATAAAAAAAAAATAAAAAATAAATCACAATAATTTTGGATTTTGGAGAAAATACCTCCTCCCTATACACTGCCACTGCTATTGAAAAATAAATTGAAAATATTTACAAAATGATTCATACTCTGTACTATTATAGATAATTTATGCTTTAGTAATTGTAAATATTCTAATAAATGATTTTCAAAATTTAAAATGAAACTTATTATGTATTGTATTGCAACCAAATGAAAATATGCATCTTTAGTAATAGTCATAAGATTTTTATTATTATTTTTATTATTATCGTGAGTTACCACATAAACTGGAATATCATGTGTTGCTAGATAATTAAATTTTTTTAAATGATTATATGTTTTTATAGAATGGGCAACATTTTGAAACTCTAAAGTATAGATCGACATTAATTTTATTTCTGTTGAAATATTAAAACAATAGTCTTAGCCTATCAAAAATATAATAAATAAATCTTAATTGATGTAAGTTGTTTTTTGTAAAATATTTAAGAATTTAAAATACGTGTCATTAATATAATTCATTTTTATATAATATTAACTCTTCACAAAACTACTATTTTTTATTCATCTTCCTCCTCCTCATTCTCATCTTCTTCCTCATCCTCAGCCACATCTTCATAATTATTTCTTTGATTAATATTCTCAAATTCTCCTTCTGTTTCTTCAAATTCACAAACATCTGTTTCCCTTTCCCACAGGTCGGCAGTTTCCCTTTTAAACCCTCTATAAAAACAATCATTATTTTTCTCTTTGTATTCTCTAATAATTTTACTTATAGTTACAGCATACTTTTTACTTATAGCTCTCCTGATATCTTTGGATGTTTTAAGTATTTGTCTTATTTGCTGTGGTGCTGTTGAAATATTATCCATAGACACATCTGAATAATATACACTATTTAAATAGGACAAATATAATATTAAATTACCCTCATGAACTCCAATACAATTTAAACCAAATGAAATTAAAGCATTAACAGGAAAAGTATTTTGTTTTTGAGTATCTACAAATGTTTCTGATTCGATATTTACTTAATTGGATCCTATACCATATACGGATTTTCCATTGGGTTTAAGTACTAAACCACCCAATGGAGTATTATTGATAATTTTTAGTTCTTTTTCTACATCAGCAGCGGGTGAGGCAGTGGTGGTGGTGGTAGTAGTAGTCTTTATAAAAGGAAAAAAAATGTACTCCCAAATTAATGCGGCTCATTAGGCATTCGTCTTGATATTGTGGGTCTTTGTTAGATAGGATATCCTTACATGGGAGAGGACATTTCTTTTTTCTATGGGGATCTGCGTACATTGAAACACTCCATTTGGTGGGTTATATTAAATTTTCACCGTGGATGTCGGTTAATTCTTTAATTAACGGATCAATTAACTTTAGTTGTATAATTTTATTAATATCATCGTCGAATTCTATATTAGAAATTTTATTCACCACTTCCTTATAATGTCCGCCTCCCGAAAAAAGACGACACTTTACCTCCAATAAATGAACGTTTAATTCTCTAAGAGAACTACTGACAATAATATATCTTTTCATTTTATTTACAGCTCCCATTTGTGGAATCTTTAATTTCAAAGAAGGTTGATAATTATTTTGTTCTCTACATTTTTTAGTAAATTGAGATAATATAGAATCCATATATATTTTATTTTTCAATTGATTTTCTCGAACTGTCACCATAGAATTTAGGTGTTGTGGTTCTTCGGGTAAAACACTATACAAATTATTGTCGTCGTCGTCGTCGTTGTCGGAGGTAACATCAGATAGGACAGCCTCTATTATACTAATTACTTCTTCTTTTTTATTATTTATTTCCATTGTACTAAAATAAATTGAGGGCTTTGGAATCACTTCTTCATTATAATACACTGACGTATTTCTCGTTTGAGATGTAAGATTAATTGCTGCTGTAGATGCTGCTGATGATGGTGAAGGTGATGGTGGGCGGCGATATAAAAGTTGGTGTTGGGAAAAAGATGATGATTGTTGTCTCTTAGAAATTGGAATTGGAGATGACTTTTTATCCAGAAAACGTTTATGCTGTTTGTGTTGAGGAGAAGGGGAATGATAATGAGCCTCTTCACCACCGACTGAGTTATTAATTGATTGTTCTGGTATTTGTTTAGTCGTCTTAATTTGTCTGTTCAACATCATGATATCGTAATCTGTCTGTGTGTAGTTTATTAATAATAATTAAAGTACCTCATCATTGTATTTATAGTAAAAATCATATAAAAAAAACAAAAATTAACAAAAAAAATGAATACTTTAACAAATACACTACCTTTATTTTATTGCTTACACTGTATGGGTTTTTATTCTTGGTTAGAAACTAAACACGACGACGACGACAAAGAAACGGTGACAACGTGTCCCAAATGTTTTTCTACCTTAGCTGAAAATTTATATATTATTAATGGAAATTCTACGGTATTGACCACCAAGTTAACAATCAACAAATCTCTGACTTTGACTTTATTAAGGCTGCTTTCAATTCACAAAACACCCATTTCTCTTTTAGAGGAGTCTGTGATATTAGCACTGAACCACATGCTAGAGAAAATACTATATATAGAACAAGAATCCTCACAAGTTCTTTCGAAAATGGAACATCTTAAAATTACCCAAAATAATCAAGAAAGCAATATTTCTTTTCTTTATATTTATAATGGAATTAATAATATTATTGATTATACTAATAATACATTTTTAAACCCTTATCTAAATTTCAATTCTATTTCTTTGGCAATAGACATATCAAAAAAAGATGGTGTTCTTTTTTAAAACATTAATTTTAGATATGAGAATTAAACAACAACAACCACGCATATTTTCACCATTAATTATTTTATGTGAAAACCAAATTTCAGTACAAGAACTATTGAAGATAAATCGTAACATGGTTGATCATCGACGAAGTTACATATTTCTAACTGAAAGTGTTAAATGTCATAAAGAAGTTTTAAGATCCTTAATAAATTGAAACCGGAAACCGGATGGAGCACGAATTATATCATTAAAGTTCTGAAATTTTACATGTTTTGTGGGAATGTATTAACAATTCTCATAAATATAAAATGCATATAGAAAGGAATTTTCTATTACTTTAAAAATATATTGCCCCAGAAAAGTTGTTGTCAGAGGATTTACATTTATTAAACCTTTTAATAAATTACACCAGATGGAGCACGAACTATAACACATACTCTACACAGCATACATTTAAGTTGGTTTTCTGAAATTTCGCGGTTTTGTAAGAATGTACTGTAACAATTCTTACAGAGACAATGACCGCAAGAAAAAATAACGGGGTTTCCTTGTTTTTCTTCTAAACAAATGGGACAATCAAATATAATATGTTTGGAATATACAGCGATTGTTCCTCCCGTTTTCAATTCATGGAGATAGCAATCTTCATGTTCTTCATTGGAGTATATTATATGTTTGTAAGGTTTATGAATATAAGTTAAGACAGAGGATAATGAGGAGTATTATCAACATTTGTATAATGTCCCCATAAAAGCTTCATGAGAAGCTTTATTTAGAAATATACCATTATTTGTTACATTATACAAATAATTTTTTATAAAATTTATATAATTATTATTGTTGTTTTTATTAGCATTGTTGGCATTATTTGTGATATTTTCATAAAGATCATGACATGTTTTACAAAAAAAGGTTTAAGGGGAAGTGCTGAAAATAAATTAGTATTCCATTTAGCTGCATCGCATAGTTTTTTTCTTTTTTTCTTTTTTCTTTTTCTATAATATTCTAACAATGTTTTATTTTGTAGTGGATTATCAAGATATCGTTTCAAGAGATTATTTGTTTCAGTTTCATTCATTTGATAAATGAATAACAAAACTTATTATTTTTATTTATTGAGGGTTTATAAAAGGATATCGTGCGTAGAAATGAATTCATACTTTGGTGTTACAAATCCCATCCCACATCAGAAACAATGCCTACATCATAGAAGTTGTCAGAGGATGTACAATACTTTTACGCTGTTTATAACATGAGTAAATCTGATTTCGAAAATTATGTAGATAAACATATTTTCCTTGTACCAAAAATGGTACCTCTCTCCGACGGTAATAAAGAAATAATACGAGAGTGGTTAAAATATCAAGACGTTGACGACGACAGTAAGATTGAAGAATATATTGAGGAATGGGATGATGAATTGTTCGATTATATTTTAGGAGAAGGCGACGGCACACATAAATGTCTGCCATTTTTATGGCAATACTACCATGACAAATTGGTCTTGCATCGTTATTACGATACTTTGGTTTGGAAGAAGGAGTGTTTATCCCCAAGAGTAACCCCGTAACCCCTAATGTGGATATCAAATGTCGTCCATAAAAAATGCTTTATAAGAAATTTATTTATAAATATACATACAATTTAATCTTCCTCTTTGTTTGTTTGTTAGATTCCAACATTTATTTTTTATTATTTTGTTAATATAAAAGTACGTGCGTGTGTGTAGAAAAAAATTATACCTTTAAAAACAGGGTACACTGAAGTCGAAATCTAATACAATGTGTGAGTTTGAAATATACATTCTTGTGAAAAAACTATGTAAATCTGATTTCATAAATGATGTGATGAAACTTATAAAAGGGGGTTTTCTCTCAGTCCATAATAAAGAAAAAATACGAGATTGGTTAAATTATCAATTAGTTGACGGAAATATTGAAGAATATATTGAGGAATGGGATGATGAATTGTTCAATTATATTTTTGGAGATGACGACTGTACCCTTAAAAAATCTTATTGATTTTTAAATCAATTAACATATGACACTATGATTCTACATCGTTATTACAATACAAGAGTGTGGAAAGAGATAGAAATGGAATGCCAGCAAGAATTATTATATTATTACAATGTGTGATCCCATTAATATCATCATCCATCATCAAGTTCGTCGTTTAATTGTATTTCATTATTGTATTCCTCCATCCCAATTATAACTAAATAAATTTGTAATCCTTCAAAAACTTATTATTTCTGCCCTGTTCCTGTTTACTTTACAAAGTCGCGCGTGGATATGATATTTTACAATTGAGGGAGGGAGGGAGGAAGGATGAGAGGGAGGGATTGGGCTAGGCTGGGCTGGGCTAAGAACGTTACGGTTACGTTCTTAAAGTGTTGTGGGTGGTGTGATGGTGCAAAAGTGTACAGTATAAAGAATGGATTAACAGTTGAGAAGACACATACACAAAAAGGGTATAAACAAACTAAGCCGGTTGGTTTCACTGCTGACTTTATCCATTCCTGTAACATTTTTAAAAGTGTGTATTGGTGTATTATGATGCAGTGCGTAGTGCATATAATAATAAATTAATATTTTATATTTCAGACTAGTCTGAATAACCCAAAACTCAGAACAATTATGGTTGCCCCACATGATACGGGTGATCTAGTCAGATCTCTTGTGCGTATTCCGGATAGTGGTGGCCCAAAGAACTCATCGGTCGACACAATCCCTCTCAACCTTGGAGGGGTATCTACTCTGGTCGCCTCTAGGCCTGTGATAACAACGACTATACCACCCTTTCTCAATAAATCCAAGACCTCTGAGGTAAACCAGAATAGTGTCCCAAATAAGCTGGAGTAGATGCTACGGGAATACAGAACGAGGTCCTCAAATTCTGCCAGAATATAGGTAGTGCTACTGCGTCGTCTACCACAGCCTCCCATAAGCGATCACTTCCGGACTCTGAGGAAAGTGCTGGCTTAGAACCGGTGTATAAGAAAATTTGCATAACTCAACTGGTGGCTGTTACAGTTCCTCAATATATTGACTATGCCACCACTACTATAAAAGTACTTAAGGAGGTGGTAAACACCCTGAGGAGGCAAGTGCATCTGTTTCAAATGCTATTCAAGAACAAGGATCGCTTGATTAATGTTGTCAAGCGATTAGGGATTAAGTGCACAAAATAAATTCTTGGATAGGGGTATCATAGGGGTATCTCCTCCCTCAAGACTATTCAATACTATGCCTTATGCTCTAATGTAATATCCAAATCTTATAATCCAATAAATAATAATTGCAAATTTCATTGGTATCATTAAACCTAATAAAAGAAACTTAAAAAATGAGAATACCAAAAAAATAATACAATACAGAATTTTTAATAAAAATAATCACAATTTTACATAATAAAATCACAACTCAGTTCATCATCAGAAAATTTTATATTTGTTATATTTTTCATAATAAAAGAATGAGTAAAAAATTTAAAATACTGTCTATTAATATCAGAATATTTTTTTAATACAAAACCTAACTTTAGAAGGACACGTTTTTTTTTTTCAAATTGAAATGTGTCGGCGAATACCGCCTCAATAAGAGAAGACTCAACATCTTCTGGAAATGTAACTGTGATTTTGTTGTTGTTGATGCCAATGGTATTGGTAGACAGTGAAAAACGAACAAAATGAGTTCCATTTTCATGGGTCCATGAAGATGTAGTTATTTTAATATTATATGTAGTATCAGTGTCAAGATATATAGGATTTTTTGATATATTTAAAGATTGCTCTATAGTAGAAACGATACTAATGAGATCGCTGAACCAACGATCATGTCCTAATGACAATTCCCCGATTTTATTTTCAATAAAACTATTGATATGAGGATATTGCTTTACTGGGAAATTAGTCTTCAACATTTTTCTAATTGACGTCACTTTGTTTTCCAATTGACATTTTTCTTGAAATTGTCTCCAGGAATAATAAAAAATTGGGTATCGGTGGTGGATTTTGAAAATAACCTTTGGTAAAAAAGTTTAATGTTGTTCAATGCCATTTTGCTATTGGCAATTTTTTTACTCCATATTAAATATTTCGCTTTGCTAGTGTCATCATTGTCAATTGTGATTTTGGCAGATATCAAAAATTGCATAATCGACATAATATCAACTTCTCTGAAGTATGAACCACAATACACCATTATTAATTTAGAGTTCCTTATAATATTATGCATCAACTCCAATGTATGGGAAGATACTGGTGTATAACACCCTTTTGTTTCCACTCGCAAAAAGGAACAAATAATTGATCATTTTCTGTAAAGGGAACAAATAGAAATCTATTGGGAGTGTGAATTATTGAATTGTCATCATGTGCATAATCAATATATATTGCCGTATTTTCTATAGTAAAAGGCGTCTCATTATTGGAATAGGGCACTATTATTGATGATACGGCTATAGTTGCTGTGGTTAAAGAGGTTAATGCTTTTACAGAGGCATGCAGACGAGATTTTAGCTTGAGTCTTTCTTCAGGACTAATAAAGGTTACAAGAACACATTCTTTGAGTTTTTGAATATTCTCCTCCTTAGTTTCTGTTGTTGGTTCAACCTCTTTTTCTTTTCTTATAGTACCTCTATTCTGTGGCCCTGTAATAATATTAAAAGATCCTAAGATATTATTGATGCGTTGAAAATCAAATCTCTTCAAAAGATTGATTTCTCTACAGTTATCTCTGTCACCACTAGGATCCATTAGAGTAATATTAGAGTTTGAGGGTTTACTAAATTCCATTGCCGATTGACTCTGGCTTATGGGAGCATGCATCTTATGAAGTACCTCTTCGTCTGACGGGGACTTTTTTTGTCTAGTCTCAATATTATTAATTAGATTACATATTACATCAAGGTTGTAAAGTTCATAATTTTTGTCGTCAAAATTCTCATACCAACTAATTCGTTCATATTGTTTGAGAAAATTGTCAATTGTTGTTAATTCCATTATAGTATGTTAATTATTAGTAATAGTTGCGTTGTTTTACTCTTTACACTTTAAAAAAAATTATGCATTTTAAAAGTAAAAGCGAGATTGAAGTGTATAAACAAATTATTAAAGAATTGAATAAACAAACCAACAAACTACCAATCATAGAGGTTAATAGGCGCGGTTTATTTAATTATAATAAGCGTTTCGAAATTGAATTATATTTCCCTGAAATATTTTTAGGTATAGAAATTCAAGGACCAACACATTTTACTGATATTACACAAATTAATCGTGATTTAAAAAAAAAAAGAGTTAGCAGAACAAATTAATCTTAAAATTCTTTACATACGTTTAAATAAACAAAAGGGGAATGATATACGGAATTGTATTAAATATATTTTAACAAAATGGAATAAAAAAAAAGAAAGTTAAAGTTATAAGAAAGTTTATATATTATTCGATAAAAAAATAATGACAGCGGCAACATGCAGCAATCCACAAAACATAATTTAATATACTATGAGAATTTTTATTGTGGCAATGGAATATTAGATTTAGCAGATTCGTATATTAAACCACTAATGGGGTATGTATAGGATTATTTTGGTAAGGATTTTGAAAATCCGAAACGGCCAAATATTCAAACACAGGTAAAGCTTTGGAGGTATTCACTTTTGAATGACAATTCATCTATTAATTCAGATATTGACGAATCGATTATCGATGTTATAATTATTAAAAAACAACAGTTGTTATAAATGTGGAAAAAAATGCGAAAACTTGCTGATGAATTAATAGAAACCCATCATTATTGTGATGAATGTATAACATAAAAAAAATAAAAAAATGAGTAGCAAGATATTTTATAGTAATTATCCTGAAACTTTTTCTATTATCGTTGAACAGAAATATCTTCTAATTACATATACATCATCTGTTTACCCTATAAATGATTTTAAACAGAAAGATTACTTTGATACCCTATGTTTAGAAGATATTGAAAAACGAATATATTCCCTTTTTCAATATCACATTATATGGTATATAGATATTCAGACATTAATATGTCCCATAAAATTTCAATCACTTTTGTCTATTAGTAGCAAAATTTTTTTCCGGTTCAGTACAAATCCTAAACCTCTCCCATTTCCCAGTAAAGAAAAATGTGTATTGCTTATGTTAAAAAATTTTTTCCGTCAATCAGTTCTCTTACAACAACTAATTCCTCAATTTATTATTTTTTGTAGAAATAATACTTGTTGTGTTATAGACGATAAACAAATTTGGGAACAATCAAATTTACCTATGTTAGAGAAAAAATCAATTCTGTCACCTCCTTTGAGTATATTTGATGTGCGTCTCGTTGACATTCTTCACTAAGCAACACACAGCAAGCGAGCTAAGAAGCCCGCCCATAAGTGTATATTTGGTTGACCTTATAATATCCTATTATACAATAAACAATGGAGAAGCCACATACTGTTGATGAACAGGAAGAAGAACAGGAAGATTATCATCAGCTGGATAGGTATGATTTTCAGCATTTTTTTTTACAACAACAGCAGCAACAGCAGCAACTGCAGTATCAGCAGCAATTGTTTCAGGATGAAGAGGAAAAGAAACGACAAGAACAAGAGGAGGAAAAAAAACGACAAGAACAAGAACAAGAGGAGGAAAAGAAACGACAAGAACAAGAAGAAGAGGAGAAGGAAAAGGAAAAGCAAAAACAGCAACAGCAGCAGACTGAGAAATACAAATTAATTGAAGAAGGTAGAAATTTCCCTCCCCATCAACCTCCTCCTCCCTATCAACTACCCCCCCTCCATATCAGCCTTATTCCCAAGTTTTGTCAATATTGTGGGATGTCCATAAAAATGGATTTCCTAGTTTTGTTTCTCATCTTGAAGAGGTATTTAATGCACCTTTACTTCAAGATACATATTTAAATTTATGTTTAACCTATCTGCGTTATCCAGGATTAAATTATCATAAACTTAGAGAATTTAACATTTTGTCTTACAACAGTTTTGGTGAATATATTTATGGACATCCAACTAAGAAATTTGATAACATGGGTAATAGGATTTATAAAGTTGGTTCTGTTGTGAAAATGAATAAACAGCCTGGTATGGCTAGTATTATTGCATCTATGACTAAAAACAAAAAAATTACTCGTGTGAGATGTTGTGAATGTATACTTCAGGAGTATGTAATTGCCTCAAATCATTTACAATACATCAAAAACTATTAATTTTTATATGGTAAAATATAACAAAGGCTTTCTTCCAATTTTTTAATTATTATTACAGTTGTTAAATAAAATTATAAAACAAAAATGTAGTTTTTTCCATACATACTTTAACATTTGGTATTGGAGTCTGTACAATCTATCAACTAAGAGAGAATTGCCTTATCTGGACCTGGTGTATTGGGCCTAATTGTACCACCCGTGCCCGTGGTGATGTAGTAGCCGTAGCCATCTGTAGCATCGACAGGTACAGATACACTAGTAGCGGCATTAATTTGTTCAAAAATAGAATCTCCACACAGGGGTAGATAATTAGAGGAGTTATTTTCGGCAAGAACCTTTTTTTTCCTCTTTTCTCTTAATTTTTCATAAAATTTCAAGTTGGGGGGTGAATCATTTACAGCATCATCACCACCAATATCCGAGTCAGCAACAGCACCACAAGTATCAGAGCTCTGTTCAGCAGCAGTATCATTATCACCAGTTCCTGAGTCAGCAACAGCACCACCCTCAGAGCTCTGTTCAGCAGCAGCAGCAGCAGCACCAGTGTCTGAGTACGCAACATCACCACCAGTGTCAGAGCTCTGTTCAACAGTAGTAACAGAAGTAGTGTCAGCAGCTATTTCTGTAGGGGGCAGTTGAAGAGGAATGGCATCCTTTTTCTTAAATTGATTCTCCTCCATGTTACCTGAAAATTAAGTTCGTTCATTTATTATACTGTCTGTAAACAAACTTTAATAATACATTTGAGCGAGCTTAATTTACAAATCAAACTTATATTATTCTACTAACCACTACAATATTACACCACACTACCACGGAGCAGGGCTTTTATGTGTAAAGTGGTGGTGGGATGGACCTTATTTATACTAAAGCCACTATCACCACACCGGAACTGGGTTGGTGGTTGGTTAATTATAATACTACGAGCAGACAATTTTCAATACTTTTTAATTTATAAAAAATATTTAAAAAATAACTATATAATGGTTAAGCATACTACCCTCATAAGCAATAAAAATATCAATACTACCACCACAACTATGCTGAATAACACATTACCATTTTCCCTTCCAGAAATAAGTTTTGTTGCAAGAAAGGACTCCTCGGATTCTACTCTAATTCGTGAACGATTAAAAAAACAGAAAGGAAAAAAATGTTCTTTTTCGTTAGGAAATGAAATTAAACATTTAGGCTCCGGTGCCTATGGTAAAGTAAAGAGTGTAGCAGTTCCCATGAAAGAAATTTTAGATCCGCATCTTCCAAGAAAATGGAAAAAATTCCGGCGCTATTATCCCTGGACAACTGTATTTTTAAAGAAAAACCCTGAACTAACTAAACAATTTCGGGGAACTCATTTAGTTGCAAGAAAATATTTCTACGATGAAAAAGATCAGTTAAGTGAATTATATAATGTTAGTCGACTATCATCGGTTTTACGCAAAGAAACATTCGTTCAAATGTATGGTGCAATTAAAAACCATAGCATATCCAAAGTATTACATAATCCCAGCGGTGAAATAATAAGCGAAAAAAGTTCTCCATATGTTCCTTTGAGTGTTAATGAAATAAAGTATAAAACAAGATTCACTAATGACACACACTTAAGTTTTATAGACATGGAGTATTTACACCCTCCTGATTGGGTCATTTTAAAAAAGGCAGTGAAAACCTATTCTCTTATGTATAAACGTAAGCAGTTTTTAAATCAAGTCACTAGAGAATTAATTCGTATTCAATTACAAATTGCTCGAGATTGTTTGGGTGGTACATATTACGATATACATCCTTATAATGTGTTCATTAACTTATCTTCAACGCCATTGAAGGTAAAGTTCATTGATTTTGGGGGATTGTATATTCCTTCAGAAAAAGCATTTATTCTTCCTCCCAAAACTCCTTTAAGGAGACAAAAAAAACAAAAAAGAGACGACTTTTCACAATTTCCACCAACATTAACTATACCCAATAAAATAATGAAAACCTGAAGCACTATACTACCACTACCACCACCATCACCACCATCACCGTTATCACAACCTCCATCTCTACCAAAAATTATTAATGTAATGCCGACTAGTTCTTACGTAGAGGATAATTTATCTGACCCATTTAACTATACCATTAAGGGGAGTGAGAAAATAAAGACTTATTACTCTAATAAATATTTCGTTATACCTTTTAATAGAAAAATAAAGAGACAACAAACTAATAAACGTAAAAGGCTGTCAAGAGAAAATGTGCTTATTTATCCCGCATTTTATGGTATAGTAACAGTAAAAGATATTACTTCTAATAATACAAAATTATTCAACGATGAATCTTCTGAAATTTATACAACCTGTGTCAATAATACACCAACCACCGATATACCCACTAGAAGAAAATGGTATAATATGTTACTGCAGATAATTAGAGCTTATAATAAAGAGAATATTGCCGACAATCAACAACAACGTTTATCTCTATCAATGCTATTTAAAGATCTCCAGAAACAAGAAAATATTATAGAATTCTTAAATAAGAATTCTAAAATTATAGATACTTTGAAACTCTAAGGTTTGTTTCTGTAAATATTCATGAGATTATATGTGCGCACAGCCCACATCTCTGAGACAACCACCAAGATTTTAACGTAAAAATTTATCTCGGGAATCAAAAAATATAGTAGGATACACATTTATTTACAAATCAATTTTACACTTGGATAAGAAAATAATTTTCAAAATACATTCAAATAAATATTTTTCTGGTATCAGCTAAAATATTATTTATGTTTGGATATTCTTGATGTTTTTTTAAAATATTAACCAATTTCATTCCCACAATATCTACATTTTCATGATTTAGTATTTCAACTGTAGTAGAATTTGAAGATAACCATTTTCCATGACATTCGTGTAAATTATTTAAATATAATAATGATATATTTTGTTAGCCCTTTCTTTGTCTTTTTACTATTCGTTGAAAACAAATTTAGGGTTGACATTTCAAATAAAAATTTAAGTTTGAATGGCAATATGGTTTTAGGAGTTTATAGGCGTGTTCGTAAATTGTCTTTTCTGTATCAGATATTTTTTCTTCTCGATTTAACGAGTCGACAAAACACAATCCACTATGTGCTGATCTTTCCATTATAATAATACGTTTCATATTTTTCATATGCATATTAAAATACGTCGGTATAAATGAAATTAAAATCATAAATTGAAAACTGGAAGCCCACTTTTTAGAATCTTCATACATTAAATTTTAAAAATTTCCCCAAACTCCAAGAGGTTCAGAAACAAATTCAAAATATGTAGGAGAAAGTTTTTCCTTTAAATAGGAAATCAAAGTTGATTTTCCACTTCCAATGTTTCCTTCTATGTTGATTATAAACGGTTGGGACGAATCCATCTTTTTTAATAAACATGCCATGCATGAAAATGCCTACAATGGGAAAAAAAGAAACGTGGTAAGTAACTTAAATTCTTTCAAAATTATTTTTTTTATATATTATGGTTGGTTAAAAAAAATACAAGCTACTTATGCATCACCCCTCAATTTATAATGTCAGAGAGAGAAAGTATTTTCAAGTTTATCTTTAAAGAAACTAGATTGTTAAAACCCGCAGGGCATGATTATTTACATTTAAAACAAGTATTTGAGGATTGGATGAATCATGAGACTCAAAAATTTTTCAGAAATATGAAAAAAGAAATACATTAAAACGGGTCCGGAACAGATTATTTCCTATAAATAATGAGAAGGTAAAAGATTATCTTTACTCCAATGGATTCGGGATTGAATTTTTTTTAAAGATATATTTAATATAGCGTATTATAAACTCATTTTTCCGCCAAAATGGAGTGTCATTGAAAATTCTCTTAATTGTAGTAATTATATAATTTGTGATCCATTATATACTCCTAAAATAAGTATTTATTTAGGGAGATTAGTATTTGATTGTTATCCGTTCAGAGAAAATTGTCTTTATGGAAAATCATTCATAATCTCCACCCCTCTTGAATATTCTATAAATAAGGAAAAAGAAATCTATAAGACAACGAGTTTATTACCTATCTTGGAAACACTTTGTAAATCCACAATTATCTCATACAAAAACGGCGCTTACAAAAATATTATCAGTCTACAAAATATACCACTAATTATTTACAAGGGAATAGTAGATGTGATGTTAGAGAGAGAACTTGAATTTTCTTCTATTGAATTTTATTCTCTTTATTCAATACACCCCCATGAACTTTCATCGTGGAAAGAATGTTCAATCTGTTTAGAAGATATAAGATCTTCGTCCGGTATCGAACGAGCTATAAGAGATATATTAAAAAGGCAAAGAAATAAGAAATATATTAATCTCTTAATAAAACAAAAAACTTTTGTTATAGACGATATAAAAGTTTTTAAATTTCTCGAGGAGAATGGTTTTCGTATACCGTATATAAAAATGAGAGGGATTGGGGTATTAATGAAGAAGAAGGAATTATATTTCAAACTGTAGTTTTCCCAATGGGCTGGATTTTTCGAAAAAATCCTTTAAAATATAATAGTTATATTATATATAACCCGCAAAAAGAGGCCATTGTTGAGTTTTTTTTTTAAATAAATAACTCTCTTAATATCTGTGGATATAGTTCTCGATTAATGACGCAATATGAAATAAAAAGGTTGATTAGTGCCCATTATTCTCCTGTAGTATTGTATAATTCTGTTCATTTACAATATATATCAAATTTTATGAAAATTATTAATTTAAAAAATCATGCAGCACTATATTCTTTAAGTCAAATAAAACTTGCCAAAAAGAAATTTCTTATCTGAAGGGAGAGATTGATTTGGGTAAGTATATATAGCAATGTTTAATGAGCTTTGTTCCACTAAGAAAATGCATGAGGAAAGTCGTCGTCTGAACAAAATCTCCAGTCTTCCCTTCTGACAAACAAAGTGGAGGAGGATAAAACTGTAAAGGAGAAAATACAAATAGAGAATGAGGAGGAGGAAGATGATGAGGAAGAGGAAGATGAGAAAAAAAAGGAGGAGATAGAGAGAGTAGAATATAAGCTAAAATAATAACTGGTCGTTCAGTAGTATATTATAAAAACCAAACTTTATATTGTACACACAAAATATTATGTAAAAAACTTAAAGTATTTGCATTTTTCGAGGATCTTATCCTCACCCCATAATATCTAAAATAGCTAAGTTTATTTTGTAACAACACATTTTTATGTACCTTTATCCAGTTTTATGTACTTTTTCATATTTTATGTACCAGGAGTACATAATAGCTCTCTCCTATTATTTACTGAGGTATATTCACATTTTTTGGTATAAAATGAAAGAACAAGATTTTGTATTTTAATAATGCTTGTACAACCGACAGACGTAATACCCGGAGATAAATAAAAGGAAGGAAGATTCGGATAGTTTTTTTACATTTACCATCAGGCGCGAGAGAGACAGACGGTCAAAAATTTGAGGGCAGGGCCTTAGTCATCGTAGTGAGTGTGAATGTTAAAACGTATAACCGGCTGGTCCATTTTTATGAAAATGGATTTGACTGCTCACGAAGCCAAACACAAATACAAACTCTGTATCATATGTAATAAGGTTGTCAGAAAAGAACACTTCAAATACCACTTTAATATTCATTTAAATCCCTATATGTATAAAATATAAAAAGATATGCTTGCCGCACAGCTAAGGAGGAGGGAGGAGTTACCTGCCTATATAAGTGTTCTCTCTCCATTCAACAGCCAGTAGTAGTCTTGAGCCCTCATCGCCCGCCTATCTATTGTGTATAGTTGATACTACAACTGTGACAACCAAAGTGAGAAAACTTTTAGATGCGAGTTATAGGCAGCCCAGAAAAAAGCACATATCCCCATCTCCTCCAAAAGATAAAAAATAAAAAAATATCTGTAACATATGTGCCAAGAATTTAAGTAGTTCAAGAATCCTTCATGAACATCAGTTGCGCCATAATGTAGAAAAAAGTTTAAAATGTGAGTTTTGTAATAAGAAATGTTATGGACCAAAAGCCCTGACTGACCACATGAACACACACATAAAGGTTCGCTGTCACATATGTAAGAAGGAAATCAGTAAAATTTACCTAAGAAACCATCTTAACATTCATTTATCGGACAAGCCTTATAAGTGTAAGATATGTCATAAAGGATTTAATTTTGCGTATTGCTTAACGTATCATAATCATTTAAAGAACAAGAAATATAAATGTATATGTAATAAGAAATATATTTGGCCTTCCGGCCTTAGTAAACATCAGGCTAAGTGCACCCTAGTTTCCAAGAAGGAGGAGGATGATAAGGAGCGGGAGAAAAAGGATATAAGTACCTGAGGGATAAATAAAAAAAGAGGGTGAGTGAAGAAGGACCACGACGGTTTTAAAATTTTATTTTTTCCCGATTAACTTCCCCCCTCCTCTTCTTTACAGTCCACTGAAAACCCCACAGTTGTGTGTGGTTTTTTGTGTGTGTGTGTTTTGTGTGTTTTGTGTGTGTGTGAGGAGGAGCGAGAGTTTGCTTAATAAAGACTCCTTACTCCATTCAACAGCCAGTAGTAGTCAGTTCCTTGAGCCCTCCGGTAACACATTTATATACTGTGTGACACATAGTTACTTCGTACAGACAAAAAAAAAAACACGTGGCAAGATTTAAGTTGTGAAAAACGCGACCTTGTTTTGTGATATTATAGACTACAAACCCTGAATAAAAACCACGGAAAAATACACCACACAGGAGGCAAAGTTTTGCTGTAGTTATGTGGCGGCAAGATTTTAAGCTCAAAGAAATCTTTAAAATGTTTACATGTGACTCTTGTTACGAGAAATATTATTTGCCTAGTAGCCTGATTGAACACAGAATAACACACATCCCACTACCAAAGGACGAGGACGAGGATAACAAGGAGAAGAATGCCAACGAGGAGGAGGAGGAGGAGGTAACGCGTAAGCTACCTGATAGAGTAGAATTGCCTGAGGATAAACCACAACCAACGAAGCCAACAAAGATGGAAGAAGAGAAGGAGGAAGATGAAATTAAACTACAACCTATGGAGGAAGAAATAGAATTACATGTGGAGGAGGAATGCGAGTTCGATGATGTGCTCCTGTCCAAATTAAATCTGCTACAACCCAAGGAGGAATAGGAAGAGACAGACACCAATCCGGAATAAGTAAATACTCCCTCCCGCCACACACCAACCATGGTTTTAAAATTTTAAGAGTGAGACAAGTTATAAATGTATTTTTAATAATAGTATTTTTTATATTTTTACAGATGGCAGTGGCGGAAATAAGACCAACACTCTCCGCCTTAATGGATGAATTGACGAGATTGAGGTTACTGCAGAAGATTTGTATGCGTTATTCTTCTTGTGAGTACCGTGAACAAAAGTTTATTAACGAAGACAGCCTGCAGCTCCACATCATTAAAACCCACCACAAGCATCTCTGTAACATATATGACCTGAATTTTAGGAGTACACGCAGCCTACGTGAACACAGTTACACCATCACCACACAGTAAAAGTTGAGAAAACTAATAGAAAAACACACACAGAGGAGGCAAATCAAACCTCAAAGAAAACTCCATCACCAGTTGCGTCACAGCTCAAAGAAAACTTTAAAATGTGAGTTCTGTCTGTAACAATAAATTTTATTGGCCTAGTTGCCTGGCTCACAAAAAAACACACATATCCTCACTACCAGAGGACAAGGAGAAGAATGCCAACGAGGAGGAGGAGGAAGAGCATGAAAAGGAGGAGGAAGATGGAATTAATATACTACAACCTAAAGAGAAAGAAGAAGAAAAAGAAGTTTTAGAATTACTAGTAGTGAAGGAAGAGGGGAAGGAATGCGAGTATGATAATCTAAATCTGCTGCGCCTGCTACAACCCAAGGAGGAAGGGAAGGAAGATTTAAATTTTTTTTTTATTATTTAAAATAAAACTTACTACTCGTTCCTCAAAAGTCTAGTTTTTTTTTGTCGTGCGTGGCCTACTACCTTCGAGGGTATAAGTAGCCTGGACCTGCTTCTTTGTTGGTTTGTTAACAAACACAGCACAAATTACCCACGGTACCCTCCAGCTGGTAAAAGAAACTGCCTGCCTTTCTCTTTCCCCTGCTGCTGTTATCAATTTGCTAATATTATGGACGAATTGACGAGATCGAGGGTATTACAGAAGATTTATCTCGATCTCGACAACGACAAAAAAAGCCAGTTTCAACATGGACATGGACTACAAGCCCTGAATCACAACCAAAGAAAAAAGGCAGAATTTCGTTGTAGTACACGCAGCCTTAGCCATCACCAGTTGCGTCACAGCTTAAAGAAAACGTTAGAATGTAAGTTTTGTGACATAAATAAACACCACTACTACACATCCCCACAACCAAGCAGCAAGAGCAATAAACACCACCACATATTCCCACAACCAAGCAGCAAGAGCAATAAACACCACCACATATTCCCACAACCAAGCAGCAAGAGCGAACACCTGTTGCTTCATAGCGAGAAAACTTTTAAATGTGAGTTTTGTGAGAAGAGATACACACAGAAAAACACACACACAGGAAGAAAAGTTTCGCTGTAACGTATGCGGCAAGATTTTAAGTAGTACACACAGCCTTCGCAATCACCAGTTGATCCATAGCGATAAAAGAGAGAAAACTTTTAAATGTGAGTTCTGTATTAAAAAATATTATTGGCCGAGTAGCCTGGTTAAACACAGAAAAACACACACACAGGAAGCAAAGTTTCGCTGTAACGTATGTGGCAAGATTTTAAGTAGTACAACATACCTTCACCATCACCAGTTGCTTCATAGCGATAAAAGAGAGAAAACTTTTAAATGTGAGTTCTGTAGTAAAAAATATTATTGGCTGAGTAACCTGGTTAACCACATTCAGACACACATGGAAGTAAATCGCCATACAATCTAAGGAGGAGGATAAACTAAGAGTAAATGATGTGGAGGAGGAATCTATAGGCTACTGTATTTTTTATTATTATTTATAACAGAAATATATTTTTAGAGTAGTCAGTAAACTATGTAAACCACCAATAAAAATGTACCCTATACCATACCAACTTTTAATAACAAAATATCAAACTTTATTTTGTGGTGTCGCACTAGGTAATAATAACCTGTAATCAATAATCAAAAATGCTTTTTTAAGGTCTTTGCATAAAGTTACTTACCTCTTTTTTAATGCATTATGCAAAAAGGATTATTATAAGCTGAGATGAATTACCTGAGGGTAAACTACAACCTAAGAAAAAGGGGTGAACAACGTTTTTAAAATTTTAAGAGTATGAGACATAATGTACTTTTATTAATAGTATTTTTTTTTTTTTTTTTACAGATGGCGGCGACGGATGCAATAAAATAAGACTAACTGGCAAGAAGTTAGGTAGTGCATGCTGCCTTCCTGGCATTCACCAGTTGTGTTACTGCCACATGAAATGAAATTCATCATGGATTTCGACTCCTGTCCGAAGCAAATCATTATCCGGAAGATTAAATTCGCTGTTGCAATTCCAATTTGCTAATATTATGAAAGAATTGACGAGATTGAAGTTACTGCAGAAGATTTATATGAGAAAAACACACATTGAAAAGTTTCGCTGTAACGTATGCGGCAAGATTTTAAGTAGTACACACAGCCTTCGCAATCACCTGTTGAACAAAGTGGAGATGTCGAGGGCCACGACAAAAGTGTCCCCATATTCCCTAAGAGAGTATGACTTCATTTTAGACCATTTAACACGCGGACTTGAACATATTATCAACGACCTCACCAGCAAGGACTCGAACCTTAGACCTTATGCTTGTGACCAGGGAACACTGCCAACCATGCCGCAAGGACTAAAATGGACTGAAATGAGGTATATATGGTACCTCGTGTTTCATACCAGCTGGATTCGGTAAAATGCTGCTCCCACCACATAAGTGGCACTGGCAATCAGCTCGATGAACAGGCTTTGTGTGAAATATAACATAATTTAGGATTGCTTTTAGTGTTCTTGTGCCATGGTTGGCAGCATTCCCTGGTCACATGCATAAGGTCTAGGGTTCGAGTCCTGGCTGGTGAGGCTGTTGATTATATGTTCAAGTCTGTGTGCTATATGGACTGAAATGAAGTATATATATATATATATATATATATATATATATATATATATATATATATATATATATATATATATATATATATAAATCAGATTCATGTGGGTGATGTCACTGTTCACTGCCATGCAGGACAGAGGTTAGTACACAAAGAAATGCATAATATTCATTAGCAGTTTACAATAATAAATAATAATACAAATAATAAACGGTTTATTAATAGAGGTGCAGCCGGTGGCTGAAAATATACAGACTTACATTTGATTTAGACATAATGATATAATATGCGTTGAATACATTTACAGGGCTGTACAGTACATAAATCAGGAGTTTTTGTTATTTTAACATTAGATGGGACGGTGCTATTCTTATATCTATCAGTGCGGGCTCTTATGGGCTGAATTTTGTTGTAGTGGCGGACTGCGCGAGGTGGGTGGGGGCTGCCGGTGGCAGGAGGTGGCGATGAAGAGGGTGGTGCATTAGTTCACTGCCAAACCTTGCCAATTGCTTGGTGGTGGAGGTCACTGAGGGATGGTATTTCCATGGTGGAGAGAGCATTGATGTAGCTGGAGTATTCTGCGCCGAGCATGATTCTGCAGGCCCTTTTCTGTGCCTTCTCTAGCCAACGTTGTTGGGTGGAGTTGAGAGAAGACAACCAGGCTGGTGACGCATACGTTAGTTTGGGGAGAATAAAGGCATTGTAGATAATCCTCAGCTCTGGCGTGGGTGTCCCAAGTGACCTAAGTCGTCATTGCATGTAGAGTCGGTACGAGGCTGCCTTGACTGTGTTATTTACATGGGCCTTCCAGTCCAGTTTGTTGTCTATAGTTACACCCAGGAGATTGGCAGACTGCACTAACTGGAGAGGATGGGCACCCACTGCGACTGCTGGAGCTTGCATTGGAGTAGTGCCGGTATTGATGTGCATGATTACGGTTTTGCTGTGGTTGATGGTGACCTTGTTCTCCGTAGTCTATGCCTGTAGCCTGTCCAGGGTGCCTTGTAGCGATGAGTAGTCTGGTGGTGTGTTGTCCACTGTAACCCCCACAGTGCAGTCATCCACGTACTTCCACCTGTGAGGAGTGTCCGATAGAGCATCGTTGATCAGGATGAGGAAGCACAGTGGTCCCATCTTGATCCCCTGGGGAGCACCGCAGGTGAGGTGTTGGAATGTGGAGACCGAGCCCTAATACCTCACTGCCTGACGACGTCCACTCAAGAAATCAGTGAGCTATGAGACCAGGTTGGTAGGCAGCCCTAGTGCAATAGCCTTGTTGATAACAGTGCATTGATCAACAAGGTCAAAGGCCTTCCTGAAGTCAACAAGGGCAACGGCCAGTGATATCTTACGTTTCTGCAGGTTTTTGTGCAGAAAATCTATAGGTCAGAGTCATGTGGGTGATGTCACTGTTCGCTGCCATGCAAGACAGTGGTTCATATACACCCAGCAGGTCCTTCAGCATCAAGAGCAGACCAATCTCGGCTATCCTCCATCCTTGGATGAAGTAGCTACTGCCATCAAACAGATGGAAAATAACAAAGCCTCAGCGCCTGATGGAATCGCAGCCGAGTTGTATAAAGCAGGAGGACCTCTGATTACGAGCCATCTCCTTTCTATCCTGGAGAATATATGGGAAAAGGAGGAAATCCCCCAAGCTCTTAAAGATGCCTCTTTCGTCAATATTTACAAGAACAAGAGGGACCAGTCAGACTGTGGCTACTCCTTCTGGATATCGCTGCTGTCTATAGCTGGGAAGAGTTTCACCCGAGTTCTCCTAAACAAACTTCGTCCTGAGGCAGAAAACTTCCTCTCAGAATCTCAAAGTGGCTTTCGTCCATCACGTGGCACCACTGACATGATCTATGCTGCTCTCTGGCGGACCGTCAGCCGTTTTGGATGGCCACAAAAATTCATTGTCATTGTGAGGCAACTCCACGATGGCATGAACGGCAATGTCCTGCACAATGGCACCTAGTCTGAGTTCTTCTCCATTCAAACGGGGATAAAACAAAGATGTACTGACATAACTCTCTTTTCCATTTTCTTGGCTGCCTTCCTTACTAGTGGCAGTACCAATTTATCCGCCGGGGTGGACATCCAGTACCGTATGAAGGGTCTTTTCAACATAAGACGACTCCAGACAGGAAGA
>NW_024744839.1:12032218-12067218 GCF_018991925.1 Homarus americanus | reverse complement strand
TCAGAGAACATCAGGTCAGGAATCAAAGTCAAACCTGTGACTGAGCAACTTAGCCTTGATAGTGATATGAAGGTCGTGGCAACATCGTTCTAACGTACGTGTATATTCATCTACTTCGTCAGTTGTCGGCAAGTGCTCGGATTGTACATTTCTTTTCCTGTTGACTGTGCCTGAACAGCGCCAGATATATACATTTAATTCACTCTCTCACTGGCCATATGGCCGTTTCCACGGCACAATTTCTCTAATTTGGCAGTGAAAAAATGGATGGCCACGGCCAAACTATTTGGTCGAATTTTGTAAAACATGTATTAATTCCTCATCGAATGGATTTTGAAGACAAGTCTGGCAGATTTTCAAATTTCACAATAACAACACTGGTCACTGACCTCAGCTGGTCACATGATGATTATGTGACCAGCCACCCACTCTGCTTGTAGTAGTGTAGGTGGCTGGCTGCGCGGTGACACGTGACCTACTGAGCTGACTGATCTTAGTTGTTAGTTCTCATATTTGACTTGTTCAGGCTGAACGTGTCCAGTTATACGCGTTAAGCTTCAGACCTTACAAAGCTATCTGAGTTACTTTCTGAAATTGTGAGTGCTAGTTTTCAAAATGTCCACCAGTAAATGGAAAAGGAACTACAACATAGTGGTAGAAAATATAACAATACATGGGAAGAAAAAATACGTCTGGGTTATCAGAGCAGTGATGGAAGCGAAAATGCTTATTGCAAAATTTGTAGAACACAGATAGCTCCCAAAGCATCTTGTTTGGGAGGAATTAAAAGAGGATGAAAGGGCAAGAAGTACTCCGTGCTTTTTTTTTTCCTACGGTGATTAACCCACGCGGGAACAGGTCACCGACCCACATAATAAAGAACCATAATGAAATACAAAAATGAAAAAAAAAGATGAAAAGTGAGAAACAATATATGTTTTCTGTGTTGTCAAAGTAAGAGAAACAATTGAGACTGCAATTGTGTGTAAATGAGGCAGATAGTCAGATCAGCAACCTGGGACTTGGTCACAATTTTCGTGATGCCATATGACAGCAGGGTCTACCATCAGACAACACATTATGCTTCCAATATCTTCCCAGATGGTAGCACCTCCCTGTTTGGTAGCTGCCTACTACCTACTACTGTTGACGAAGGAACAGATGTGGCCACAGACAAGCATGTTTTTGTTATTGTAAGGTATTATAGTGATTCAAGATCGAGAATTGTCACGGAATTGGGTGGCCTTGTGCCTATTTTTGGGGCTATGGGTCATGAAATGTTCTTGACACTGAGCAACACCCTAGGGAAGATGGGATTAAAGTGGTCTGACTGTATCGGGTTTGGCAGTGATGGTGCATCGTCGATGATTGGTGAACATAACTCAGTGTGGTCCAGAGTGAGAGAACAGTCACCAAACTGCCAGCGCAACAGATGTGACTGCCCTCTGCATTGAAAAGGCTTTTGACAAGATGCCATCTAATCTTGGATACCTCCTGCATGAAGTTCCCAAGTGGTTCAGCAAGAGCGTCATCCGTAAAGATGCATTTAAGGAACTATTTAGGATAATGGATGCAAAGGAAGAATGGCAGGGCACTCCTCTTCCCTTTCAGAAACTCTCATGAACACGATGGGAGGAACTGAAAGCCTACTTTGCTGTTGCAGTTCCAAGGGCAGATGCTTCCTGTCGCTACAAAGCAAGATAAATTCTGGGTATGCTGGAGGATCCAGTCAATTTGTTGTACTTTCACTTTGTGTCACCAATCATTACAAATTTCAAAGAGTTAATTTTCTTTTTCAAACAATTGATGCTGATCCTGAAGAACTAGTGAGTGAGTTGGTCCTGTACCACAAGGTTTTGCAATATAGAATCCTTGACGGGAATGGAAAACCATTGCCACTAAACATGGTCGACTATGGTGCCAAATTCATGCACGAGTTGTACACCTTCATAAATCAACAAAATCGCTCTGCTGAAGCAGTAAGCAAGGTAGATGAAGTCAAAGAGAGATGTGCTGGTCTTTTAATTGAGGCCTTAAAACAAGTGGAAGGAAGGCTTCCAGCATTTGCCAGACTGAACGTGTGCCATTCAAAGACCTTCCACTGCAGCACCTTCGAAGTGAAAAAAAAAAGATATCAATGAGCAGCATTACAGAAAAAACCTGCATTTGTTTTGGGCGGAGGAGTCAGTTTTTTTACGGGCAAAAATTCCCACAGATTCCCTTTCTTTTTGGTCTGGGGTGTTGCAATACAAGAATTCAACAGGCAAACGGCCCTTTGAAGAATTAAGCACCTATTCTATGGCTTACCTCACAACACCAACGAGCACTGTTGTCGTTGAAAGAATATTTTCCACGGTAGTCAACCTCAAAACCAAATCAAGAAATTGGCTCGGTTCTGAAATGATGACGCAATTATTAGAGTTCGCTCACACTTCCAGTTCCAAGGAAAATGTTGCAGAGATTTCAAAGTAACGCCATACATGAAGGAGCTATTCAACCGTGTAGACATGTATGAGAAGGAAGATCCAGGGAGGAAGACGGACTAGATGTTGTTTACGTCAACTAGTGTTATCAAGTTCCTCCACCATTATCATGCTTCACTACCATTTCAGATATTTTTATATTTTTTTATTTGTATTTTTTATTATTATTATTCTTTGTTTTTATTTATTTATTATTAGTATTTATTTTATTTTTTGTTGTCCAGGATTAGCCCACCCGGGCAAGGTCGCTGACCCACATCGGGGCCTGGGGAGCGAAAATGTAATAATAATAACAATAATAATAGTAACAACAACACGAATAAAAAAAAATAAATAATAATAATAATAATAATAATAATAATAATAATAATAATAATAATAATAATAATAATAAAGAACCATAAAGAAATACAAAAATGAAAAAAAAGAGCAATAGTGAGATACGATAAATGTATGTAAATCTTCAATGTAGATTATAAATCTTATGTTTATGTAATTATTGGGCTCTCAATTCTAAGTGAAAATTTGTATTATTGCGATATTTTAAGTGGATAATGTAGGGGATACTTTTTTTATTTTGTGTGGATTGGAAAAATAGCCAATTTGGCCGTGAGATGCCGTGAGTGTTGGCCGTGAAGCATGTAGCACGTCTGGCAAGTCTGCCCATCAATCACCCTTAAAACATCACATGACAGTTTGGTAACAGTGTAAAGATAAGAGAAAGATAAAGCAGTCTACTTTTACTTCCCTTAATCTCTCTTTTATCTGTTTACAGCTGATACCTATTCTTTGCCTGAATTTCTCGTATTGTAGTAAAATAATGACTAAAATCAGACACAACGCTTTTTTTGTCCATAGAACAGCTGAGCTCTTTGTCTTATTTATTTATTTAATTATTTAGTGTGTGTGTGTGTGTGTGTGTGTGTGTGTGTGTGTGTGTGTGTGTGTGTGTGTGTGTGATAATAATAATAATAATAATAATTAACGGTTTCTTGAAAAGTACAACAGCCAGAGGCTGACAATATACAAAGGACAAAAATTACTTACAATATTACACATACATTTCTTTAAAAGATTATCATGGAAAAGCTTTGCCTTATCCGCCATGCTAACTTTGTAGTTCATCTCATTTATAACTTCCATCACCTCATATGGTCCTCTCCATTGTAAAAGCTTTTAAGTTTTTAAGTTTAACAAATTTATTGACAAAGCTTGGAGTCCAGTTTGCCTATTCTGAGTAATTCAGTCAGGTCTTGACACTGAGGGTGGTATCACTTCTCACTGCCACGCAGGACAGAGGTTCATATACAAAGAAATACATCATATTCATTAACAGTATATACTGTATAGGTCAGATTCATGTGGGTGATGTCACTGTTCACTGCCATGCAAGACAGTGGTTCGTATACATTGGACGTCATGTTCTAATTGAAGATTAATCAATGTGGAATTAGCAAAATTGGGATAAACAGCAAGAATGTCCTAAAGCACCCCCGATTCAATGTAGTAATTACAAAGTTCCCGATACAATAAGCCGGGTGGCCTAAAGTCTTTGACAGTGTCACATTCAATAATATAGTGTTCAAGTGTATGCTTTAAAGGTTCATCACAAAATTTACATGCGGGGTGTTCCGGTATGGGTACAGCGTTACTAACTTGCCAGATGTGTCTGTATCCCAGCCTAATTCTGGCCACGACTACATCACATTGTCTGGTTCTGTCCTAATGCTGGCCATACCGGTACCTCTCGTCACAAAATTTGTCATATTTACTAATGCTACAGCTGCCAGGTCTCTCTGCATTTCTCAGTTCTTCTAGATCAGAGTTCATGATTCTGACATGAATGTTTTTATGTTCAGCATTGGACAGGCCAAGGTCACGGTCAACATTTTCTTTCTGACATGCCTCATTGGCCAGTCTATCAGCACGGTCATGATACCTAATTCCAACATGGGACGGAATCCACATAAATTCGATACTAGAGTTGTTCTCATTGGCAGTTATCACATTTCTTTTAATATCACATACAACTTTAGACATAGAACCTGACGGCTGTTCATTGATTTCAAAGCACCTTGAGAGTCACAGAATATCACCCCACCTCCATTTTCTTAAGCTAGTCTGTAGCTAAGTAGATTCCAGGTAGTTCAGTTTGTGTAGTGCTGGCCCAGTTCAGCCTGCTTGTTTGACACTATCATCTCTTTTTCTTTATATAATACAATTGAACAGCCTGTTCTACCTGTGTTTGTCTGCACAGAACCATCAGTAAAAGCGTAACATCCATTTGATTTAATACTCTCTATGTGTCTGTTAATAGTTTCTAGTGTGACACATCTCATCACATCGGTGTTTAACATTTGCTTACTCCCATCAGGAGTGTAATTAATAGCAACTGATATATCCAGCCAAGGAGAAATGGCATTAATGGGTTCGTCTGGGGTAATTGGGTCATTCAGTTTCAAGAGATCAGCAACACTTTTATGAAGCCATATCTGAAGTCTTCTATCCCTTGCATTTTTATCATAATGGTGCTTAAACTGATCATGGGACTTTAACAAGCTACCCCTTACTATCTGGCAAGTACCTTCCAATCTTTCCTTTAGACCCAATATATATTCATAAGTATCACGTTCCTCAGATTCTCCCGCGCCTGTCATTAATTCATTCAACAGGTGCATAGGTTCCCTCACTGTGCGACCATATAATAATTCGAAGGGGGAAACCCGGTACTGGCCTGCAGCATTTCTCTTTAGGCCAGTGGTTCCAAAACTTTTTTGGTTGCGACCCTAAATACAATCTTGTCCTGGCCTGGCGACCCTAAATGCATATACATGTAGTGTTAATTATCAATCATTTTGAAATTGTTGTGTTTATTCATATAGTTTTATTGAATTAATTAACTTTTTCTAATGCATAATGAATTTTAATAAGTTTTAAAATGGACGGAATGAAAAGCACAATTTTTCAAGAAAATGAGACTTTATTACACAATTCGGTAACCTAAGTGACAAAACCAGAATTTTTCAGTGGCTAACATGATGCTGCTTTATTCTTGAAATGAGCTCTTTTGAGTTTTGATTCTATGGTGATAAATTTTAATAATTATAAAAAAAATAATTTCAGTAACTTTTTCTAATCTGACAAATGAAAAGTATATGCATATGTAACCATCTATTTTACTATAATAGCAAACTATCATAGCAAGGAGAGAAAATTATTCTATAACTCTTCTTAGCAATAAAAAAAGTGCTCACTTTTGCGCTCAAAACTAAGACACCATCACGGTCGCTGGGTGTCAAACACCCAAAACTCGAAAAATAACGCTATTTGCGTCTGCTCAAAGGCTTAGATCTCATTAAATACCTACTTGAATGAAAGAAGATACTTAAAAATCGGCTATTGTAAGAACCAAATACACAGGTGTTAAAATTAAGAATAACAGAAAATTTTGCTATTGGTTTTTAACAGTTTGATAAAGGAAAAATCAAGGATATTCTCAGTGGCTACCATAATACTGCTTCATTTTGTGGGTGAGCTCCTCTAAGGTTGGTTTTATGTTGATAGACAGAGCACAACGCAAGTCATGCTGAGGATCCACGAGGTCCCTTGCTTTAGTCTTGATTGTAACGAGACCTGAAAATCCTTGCTCACAGAGATATATTGTTGAAAAAGGGAGAAGAATTTTTTCAGCCTCCGAGATAGAATCGGCTTATCCTTGAGTTGGGTTCAAAATTTCGAATACTGGAGACTTTCAGAGCGTTGCTTTTGCACTTGATTTTCCTGGAGGACTATAAGTTCTTCTTGAAATCCAGGAATATCTTTTCCGACTTCACTGACGTTCACAATGGTCACATTCCTGATCCAGCTATGCTTCTCGAGGTCGACGTTTCCTGGAAAATACCTGTCCATTTCTTCCTTGGCGCACGAGTATTGGACGTTAGCGGACTCGAACATTAATATATCCACAACTATTCTCTATTTTTTTTCGAGACTGTCCCGCGACCCTCAGGAACAACACCCTCGCGACCCTCATTTGGGTTGCAACCATGGGTTTGGGAACCACTGACAGCCGCCAAGTACCTGTCCCACTCCTTTGGTCTTTTTTGGCACGTGTTTCATCACTCCAGTGATCCTCTCGCACAATCCATTGCACTTTGGGTTGTAAGGGGTTGTGAACATCTGTAGCACCGAAGCTAATTTCATTAATTTCGATGTATATTGGGCCCCTTGAGAAACTCAGCATCACTCCTAACAGCGCTTCTGCTCCTTGGCCAATAGAAACTTGTAGTTACTCTATCAGTAGTTTTCTTCGTTCCCAGATGTCCACCCATTAAGGACTCATGAGCTAGCGAAATGACACGGGTCCTGTAACCTCTAGGGACCACAAATTCGCAGGTAGTGTAAACATCTCCCTTGCTTTGACTCTTCCCATGGTACACTCGCATCAAAAAGTATCGGTGCAGGGTGAGATCGACGAGTTCCGAAACGATACGTATACACTGTGATATGTCGGGAAGGTTGGTAAGTGTATCCTCATAACCCCCTTCTCCACTAGGTGTTGCCATATGGCTGACAATCAGAGCTACCGACATACGGCTAGAACAACTCGCCTTTCCCATTACCTATCGTCACTGGTCTCAAATTGTTCACACTGCAGTATGCACCGATACTTTTTGTTGCGAGTGTACAATACTCCTTTATCAATAAAATATTTAAATTCTACTTTACCAGTTGTAGTGGTCAAATCCTCCCGTTTTGTTAACTTCCACAACTTCTCCAAAGACGGATCATCCTTCTGTGAAGATTTCAGTTTTACAACACTCATTTTTTCCACTCTATTGTCGTGAACCACCAAATGTTAGGTAGAAACTTTAGAGTTGTACCTGCTGCTTCGTACCCCCTCCATTGGGGTTCAGGATCCTTGGTTGCACCTGGTAAGTTGCCAAAAACCAAGTCCGCTATGGGTTCCTTCATTCACAATGCCTCTGTTTCTCAGACATAATAGGGAGTATCAACCCTTATTATTGCTACCGGGAACTTCCTATTTGTACTGTCTGCCAATACACACGTCTGATTAACTCCAGTAAATTGGTGTCTTACTTCAAGAACCCTTCTTACTGCTGCTGAAGTACATCCGGTAAGATTATCGTTTCGAACATCCATCGAATTTTAGGATTTTAAGCTACCACCGTCCGAGAGACGTTAAGTTAGGTTTGGTTTGGCTGCATTTGAAGATTATTGCCGTGACCGATTTCTACCTGTCAGGTTAGGTTAGGTTAGGTTGAAATTGTGTGTTCTTGTGGTTTTTATGTGTTTTGAATGATTCTGACCTTCATTTCAAAAGCAAATAAAACTTTTTGTGATTTTTCCCCACCCAAAATACCAGGTTTCCACTGGGGGTCCTCAATATCGTTAGATAAGGGGAGGGTGTAGTGATTTGCAGTATAAATGAAGGTCAAAACTGTTCAAAACACATCAAAAGCCATCGGAAAAACATAATTTTAACTTCCAAATCGGTGGATGACGAAAACGAAATTTTACCATACATCCTGTGTCCCTCCATACCCTTCACTCTGTTCTTTCTCACATATCCAACCGATATATACTTCTCAGAGTCCTCACTGCTCCTCACCTTTTCTCTCACTGCAGCATTTTCTATGACACCTTCCGTACAACTACGTGCAGTATGGCCTTCCTTGTGACATATGAAACACGTTCTCTTAAAACTATGACCTCTTTGTGGATATTCTTGCCTCTGGTATTGCTGATGTTAAGCTTTCGTTGTGTTATCTTTATTTCCTGTCGTGGTTCTATGCACCGTCGACCCTCCATGAGCTTCCAAGTACTGCTCTGCCAAACCAATGCTCTCCAGTGCAATCTAAGGGGGCCCTACCATTTATAAAAATAGCCATTTCAGTATGAAATGACAAGAGGAACTGTTATTTTATCATCAAATCTTCTATAGCTTTTCTTGAAATATACCTTCTGATCCTTGCAATAAACTGGAAAACAGTTTCCCCCTGGTCCGATTGACTTTCTCTAAACCTCCTCCTTTCATCTTGTATCTCTTCAGCAGTGCCTTCTTTGGTACTTGATAATTGTTAACCTAATCTGGTGGCATGCTAGTGTACAATATACTTGTAACCCCTAACCACTCAACAAAGGACTCAGACTTTTCCCCCATGTCATCACTCCACTTTTCATATTTTGCGAAGCGTTCGAAGCGTTCCAAAAATGCGTCCATATCATCAACTGCCTCTTCAAACTGTGGGAGCTTCGGACAGAGTGCCTTGGTAGCCCCGTTATCGTTGCTACTGCGGTGGTCACTCCTCAGTCTTAATATTTCAATTCTCTTTCCTGTTCTTGCCTTTTCAATTCTGTTAATTTCTATCTAACCTGGCATATTGCTGTCTCTCGTTCCACTTCCCTATTGCTAGCTCGCTCTTCTCTTTCCCTAATTTCTTTCACCCTTTTCTGAACAAATTCCTGCAGTGTTTCTCAACCTATGCCCTAATCGTTCCCCAATATCAATCCACTTTTCCCACTCGTTCTCCATTGTTCAGTATTTCACGATCCTATCAGTATACAAAGCCTCCCTGTCAGTCTCCAGTTGTCAGAGATATGATATGTACTGTAGTGTTGCTCTATATGCTAGTAGGTCAATAGCAGGAGCAACGTTTACGCTTATAACTGCATTTTTAGTAAATAATAAGATTTTCAACTAAATAATAACAAGAACAAACGTATATGGTAAGACAAGAGTCCTTCACATTCAAATCTTCAAATCTTTTCAGTTCACCGCTCCTCGAACCGTTACCTTCAATTGCCACTGTTCTTTCCGTTACCGCTCTGCCCACTCTCACTAGAGTGCGCTTTTTCCCAGCTGAGAAGAGATGCCCAGCCCCCTTCTCAAGAGTTACAGCTGATTGGCGGTTTCAAAGCTGTCCGATTTCGTACTGATTGATTGATGCATTTCTAAATGAGTTTATTCATAAACGTTGGGATGACCGTTTCTGACGAGAAAGATATTTAGCTAAATTATATAAAGTTACATACACTCATTATTTCAAACATGTGCACAGAGGAAGGTTATCAGAAATCTTACATATGAATTAACTGTTAAACTCTGGTAGCAAATTCACGCTTTCAGAGGATGCATTTAATATATACTTATTTTTACCCACAATAAGGCATACTATAACAAATTACGTATCAGTAATACTACATTATCCAAAAATTAACATTTTAAAATATCAGAATCACAATGAAATACTTGAGGGGGGGGGGGGTGCTGGTGGAGCGGTACCGCTCTTGCCTCGCAAGCAAGATGTCACGGGTTCGATTCCCGGGCCGGCGGAAGTTGTTTGGACACTCTTCCTAGTCCACTTGGTCCCTGTTCACCTAGCAGCAAAGTAGGTATCTGCTGTAAATCGAAAGTTTCGTATTCAGGGACAAGTTGTTGGAGCTTCCAATAACTTGCTTAGACATAAAGCCATTGACTCTTCACGCTTCTACGCCCTTCACTCTTCAGGCTTCTACGCCCTTCACTCTTCAGGCTTCTACGCCCTTAACTCATGAGACATAAGGCAAGCATAAACTTTGCATGTTTCCCTGGTGGGCGCTGTAAAAGCTTCTGCGCTTCACCTTACATAAGAATGTAGGTGGGGGGTGCCCAATTAAAAAAACAAATATTGAAATATTTACTCGGCCGTCAGCAGAGACGGGAAATATGAAGTTGTTTGCAGTCGTATTTCCCGCCTCTGTTTACGCCCGTATAAATATTTCAATGTGATTCTGATCTTTTAAAATGTTAGTTTTGCACAATGTAGCATTACTGATACATAATTTGTCTTAGTGTGTAAAAATACGTAAATATTAAATGCATTCTCCGAAAGCGTGAATTTGCTACCAGAATTTAACAGTTAATTCATATATAAGAATTATGATAAACTTCCTACATGCCCATGTTTGAAATAATGAATGTATGTATCCTTATATGGGGATGCCCAATAAAAAAAAAAAAAAATATTTACTCGGCCGTCAGCAGAGGCTGGAAATATGAAGTTGTTCGCAGTCGTATTTCCCGCCTCTGTTTACGCCCGTGTAAATATTTCAATGTGATTCTGATCTTTTAAAATGTTAATTTTTGCACATTGTAGTATTACTGATACATAATTTGTCTTAGTGTGCCTTATTGTTGGTAAAAATAAGTATATATTAATTGCATTCTCAGAAAGCGTGAATTTGCTAAGAGAGTTTAACAGTTAATTCATATATAAGAATTATGATAAACTTCCTACGTGCCCATGTTTGAAATAATGAATGTATGTATCTTTATATAATTTAGCTAAATATCTCTGTCTACCCAGCAGTAAGTGGGGACCTGGATGTAAATCGATCTGCGGATCGTCTTCCGGGGTAATGGTTAGCCAGTGCAGTTGGCGAGTTGCCCGGACATCTCGGATTATTCCTTGACATTGGGTCTTGCAACTCGTTAACTCAGGTTGTGGTTGTTGTGTTGGCAACAGCTTCTACACCTTAAATAAATTCACGCCTAGGTGGCCCTAGGGCCGGCCATCCTCATTACACGAGGGGCAACTATTATGTATGTCTGTATGTATGTATATATGTCTGTATGTATGTATGTATGTATGTATGTATGTATGTATGTATGTATGTATGTATGTTTGTATAATAATAATAATAATAATAATAATAATAATAATAATAATAATAATAATAATAATACATTAGACAAAAATGTCTTATTACATTAGGGTGTGTCATACGGAGGCGAATTTTTTTTTTTTGAGTTTGAAAAATCGGCCCATGGTATTAATAATGTAGTTCTATGTGCATAATCATGTGATATCTTCAGATTTGAAAAGTTTTCATTTTTTGCTAAGTAAATTTTAACTTGAAATCTTATGAAAATTCAGTATTCCCACCCTTTTACCAACACCACTAAATAGCTTATTTAAAGTAAAGTAAATGTATCAGGTTAATTTATTAGGATGAAAATGATCCAGAATAGTGAAACGAATGATCTTGACACATTTATTAAATTTAATATTCCTTTAGAAAACAAAATCATCAAATACAAAAACCGGTTTTACTACTACGACCCGGTGTTGCTGCACACCATAGAGAACATGTCTTTCTTGCTTCTGTTTCTACTCATCACCTCCCTGCTGACCACCTGAGCTCGGATGTAGCCTTCCCTCCTCACCTGGCTGTACACGTGACTGCTGGCCTCCCTCACTTGCGGTACACAACGCTCTATACTCTGGGTGTGCGAGGGCCAGGCAGGGACATGCATGGGGTTGTCCAGGAAAGCTCTGACTTGAACATTGGTGAGGCTGCAGGTAAGAGGGGGCTCACTGCCAGCCTGGATGTTATCCAGATCTATGAGATCAGTGAGGGTCTTGACATCTAGATTGACTTCAGGAGTCTTCCTGACCCTGAAGGAATCGTCACCAACTGATTTGTCATGCCCAGATCCTCTCATAAGTTTCATATCCAAGATCTTTTTGACTGCCACTCTTCTCTCCTCCTCATCCTTACTGCAGAGCATTGTCTGCAGAACTGCCTCGGGATGAGCATA
This sequence comes from Homarus americanus, assembly GCF_018991925.1. Lineage (NCBI taxonomy): Eukaryota > Metazoa > Arthropoda > Malacostraca > Decapoda > Nephropidae > Homarus > Homarus americanus. Next base: position 12,055,131 of record NW_024744839.1, on the reverse strand, counting down.
CCAGGAAGATCTCCTCACAGTCTGCTCCACAATCTGAACAACCTTCCTTGGCTGACTCCTCAGGAGCTCAAGCTGGAAGAGAACATGCCTCGGACCTTCGGAGAACGATGACTTGACCTTGGTGTTGAACCAATTTGGCAAGTAGACACTCACGATGAATTGGACAATAAGTCTCAGGTTGTGAAGCTGGTTCCCTTTCAGTTTATGATGAGCGACCCAAATTCTGCAGAACCTGAGAGCCGTTGTGAGCCACCTAGAATGTGAGACTGGACCTATCTGCAGGTAAGCAAGTCTATCAGGCATGACCCCAGTTTAGATGGTACTGAAAATCATGTAACCATAGTACTGATCAGTACTCAGGTCGTCAATGACAGTATGTGCAAGCTCAACGAGTGGAGGGCCAACTGTGATTTTTTCAAAGCTCGGATTTATTTCTAACTCAGTGGCAGAGTCCAGCATCTTGCCAAGAGGACCAGACCATATGTTGTTTGAAAGAGTCTTGCCATCCAGCTCCTGGATCAGATGTCTGAGTGGCAACTCGTTGGTGTAGAGGTCACAAACAATCCAGACCAGCTTCCTCCCAATCTTCCGCTCTATCCACTGTATGATCCCCCCTTGCCACCCTGTGTTCGTGTTGGTGCTGTCCCCTCCAATGGCCTGCAGGGTCTGGCCTACGTTCCTCTCTCTGAGCCAGTTCACAATGTTATCTGCCACTATCTCAGCTGGTTTCCTGATGCCATCTTTCTCTGGAGTGAAATGCCACAAATACTTCCCTCCTGGTTCACTGCAGCAGGAGTAGTGTTCCTCCTTCACCATGGCAGGGAACAACTTGTCAGAATCTCCAACTTTCATGAACACTTTAGTGTCATCCCTTCTCCCATCAAAGAACAAACAATTGATTCCATTTTCTCTTATCCCCTTATCAAACTCCTCTTCTAGGTTATTGACAAGTTTCTCCTGAGCTCTCCTTACATTGTTATGATCTATCACCAGGTGAACATCATCAGGTGTTATCAAACCACCGTCAATCCAGGCAGCTGTTGCTATCTCTGCAGTTTCTCTGAGACCAGTGTGGTGTCGCATGCTGGCCAGAGCTATGCTCGGGATATCTTTCCTATTTCGAATCTTATGCCTGGAAGGTTTGGGATCATTATTTTCTGGGTTAGGGACAAAGTCACCATTCTCCTGGTCAGCACTCGGATCAGCCATGAGGAAGTCATTAAACTCTGAATCAGCTTGACTCTAATCATCGGCCTTTTTTACCTCACCCTGGGCCTTCTCAAGTCTCTTTTCCTCGGCAACTCTTCTCCTCTTCTGTCTCTCTGTGGCAGCCTCCTGTCTCTTGGACTCCGGAATATCTTGGCTAGAAATCATGAGAGCCCCTATACTGCCAGTCTTCTCTCTCTGTGCTTTGACAAATGCCAGTTCGATCACAGGAATCTTCAGTTCACGCTTGCAAATACAGGAGATGTGGGCCTCGGATTTACAGTCACGATCGCATCCAAACTCAGGACAGAGAACAATTGGGCACTTGCAAGTAATTATGTCAAATAACTGGTCCAGTTGCTTGGCAAAGCTGTCCTTAACTGCAAGTTTTCCTCTCCCAAGAGAGATATCTCTTGCCTTTTCCCAACTGGCTAGCAGTCTCTCACTAATCTTCTTCTGACTTGTTATGACTGGAGGCTTGAACTGAGCGTTAGCCAGAGTGTACTGTGCCAAGACAGCTTTGGTCATATCACTGGCAATGTCTTTGTTTGTGTAAGTTCTTTGGTTCTTTTCACTGATTTGTCTGATTAAAACACCGTATCTCAAAGCATCTCTCAATGTAGGCAACTCCGACTTCAGGAGCTCTCTCCCAGACCCAAGATAGTGACTGAGATGGCTGGATTTTTGGTTCCTCGTCCTGACACAAGCAGCCATCGTAAATATTATCAACTTATAAATGCATCAGATTCTGAAACAGAAAAAAATATTGATAGTTGGGTTGTTAAAGAATAAAGTCAGAAAGCAATGTTCACTATTTAATTGTAATGCACTAATGCAGCTGTACGTTAGATTTTCGATAAATTTCACGCTAAAATTTACCTAGCAAAAGGTTGCAAAATATTGAAACTGAAATTATTTTCTGTTTATATACACTAAAATCTACCAAAAAAGTGATGGGCCATTAGTTTTAGCTGATCTTCCCTCCTATGACACACCCTATTATTACATACAAAGACATGGGGTGGATGGGTCATTTAACAAAAGGTTTCATTACTAAATGGAGAAGGAACATGAACTGAACATACAAATTTTTTTAGTTTGCAGCTGATGGCCCGGGCTGGTCTCTTGCCATACTGTGTGAGGTCACATAGGCCTCGTGGTTCAGTGACTCGCCCGTAGGTGTTGATATGACTTCACGGGGTCATAGAGACACCGAGTGGTGTGGTGTTCACGTGGTGCAGTAACTCGTCCGTAGGTGTTGAGATGAAGGACCTCACGTGGTCATGGAGACACTAGGAGCAGTGGTGTTCACGTGGTGCAGTAACTCGTCCGTAGGTGTTGACATAAAGAACCTCACATGGTCCTGGAGACACCAGGTTGTGTGGTGTTCACGTGGTGCAATAACTCGTCCATAGGTATTAATATAAAGGACCTCACGTGGTCATGAGACACCGTGTGGTGTGGGGTGGTGTCACAATACCTCACTTTCTGCTAGGTTGATTTGATTTTGATTTTGCCGCTTGCAGCGGCTACTTTATTGTGCACCCCACACTCATCCTGTGAGCGGTAGCGCAAAAGGATTACAGAGTAGGGTTTACAAAGGGTCATAATAATTAACCCCCGTTGTCAGGATATTATGGCACTGAAAGTTACACAGTATTTCATTTACATTATTTGTTTAGTTCTATACATAAAGGGTAACTTATTCACAAATGCGTGAGAACAGGCGTGTGAGGCAGTATGTCTGGCCTCACACTTTGTTATTCACATTTACGTGGGAGGTATTCAAGCACATTGCGTATTTGGTTCTGTACATGAGAATTGATATAGTTACTAAGTGCAAAAAAGTGGATACAATCTTAATATGTCGGCTATCTTGCCATTAGAGATGAAGTGTTGTGCCATTTCACACACAGTGTGCTTGGACCTGTCCCTAAAAGGTTCTATCTTCACACAGTCGAGGACGTAGTGTTCAAGTGTGTGGCCATATGTATGGCCACACACTTTACATTTAGTTTTGTTTACATCTGCTTGAGGAACATACTGCCAAAGGTACTTATATCCTAACCTTAATCTAGCGGTTACAACATCTTGTAATCTAGTGATCTTGTTACTTGCTCCATATACATGTTTCACTTGATACATCTCATCATGGTAACCTATGGATCGACTAGTGCCTGTTTGCACTTGTCTACTTGCGTCAAACTCATCAATAAGTTCTTTCCTAATTACAGTTTTAAGGGTTCTTTTTGACAGACCCAAATTGTATTCAACGGTGTCTTTGTTAGACGCGAGTTTGGCGAGGGCATCAACTCTGTCATGTTTTATGAGGCCTATGTGAGAGGGGATCCACAACAGTTTGACCCTGACACCCCGGTCAACAAGGCACGCATATTTGTGTCTGGCTTCAGAGACAAGAGCGTGACAACCTGAGTCGAGGGTACCAAGGGCAAGTAGTGAGGATAGAGAGTCAGTGATGATGAGACTGTCAGTAACAGTGGTTTCAATGAATTTAATAGCTGTGAGTATGGCAACTAATTCAGTTTGTAGAGTGGATGCCCAGTTGTTAATTCTAACTCCTTTCTCAATTATATTACCGTCAGGTTGAGTCACAACAATAGCACTTCCAGCCCTCCCACAGGCGGTGTTTAGAGATCCATCAGTGTAGATGGTCTGTGTGATATTATAATCAGTCTGTAGAGTGTGTATGTGTTCAAGAGCTCTCAATTTGGCAGTGTGTTGGAGATAAATGCTTTGTATAATTAATTTTTTAGGCGGATACGTCGGTATTGTGATATCGAAGGGAACTGTCCGCCAGGGTGGCAGGAAGCGCTGTTGTGTCTCAACTTTGTACAGGTGGTCTAGTCCAAACATCTTCATATGTGTAGCTGTAGTTTGGATCCATTTAGACTCAGTAGTCCCATGGTTCATACATTCTAGCAATTTTAAGGAAACAATGTTATCAGGATCACCACGCAGAAGCCTCAGGGCTATCATGAGGTTGACCTCAATTATTCTATCATTAACACTGGGTATACCTAGTTCTTTCCTCAGATTATGTACTTTAATGCTCATGGAACATTAGGGTGTGTCATAGGAGGGAAGATCAGCTAAAACTAATGGCCCATCACTTTTTTGGTAGATTTTAGTGTATATAAACAGAAAATAATTTCAGTTTCAATATTTTGCAACCTTTTGCTAGGTAAATTTTAGCGTGAAATTTATCGAAAATCTAACGTACAGCTGCATTAGTGCATTACAATTCAATAGTGAACATTGCTTTCTGACTTCATTCTTTAACAACCCAACTAACAATATTTTTTTCTGTTTCAGATTCTGATGCATTTATAAGTTGATAATATTTGCGATGGCTGCTTGTGTCAGGACGAGGAACCAAAAATCCAGCCATCTCAGTCACTATCTTGGATCTGGGAGAGAGCTCCTGAAGTCGGAGTTGCCTACATTGAGAGATGCTTTGAGATACGGTGTTTTAATCAGGCAAATCAGTGAAAAGAACCAAAGAACTTACACAAACAAAGACATTGCCAGTGATATGACCAAAGCTGTCTTGGTACAGTACACTCTGGCTAACGCTCAGTTCAAGCCTCCAGTCATAACAAGTCAGAAGAAGATTAGTGAGAGACTGCTAGCCAGTTGGGAAAAGGCAAGAGATATCTCTCTTGGGAGAGGAAAACTTGCAGTTAAGGACAGCTTTGCCAAGCAACTGGACCAGTTATTTGACATAATTACTTGCAAGAGCCCAATTGTTCTCTGTCCTGAGTTTGGATGCGATCGTGACTGTAAATCCGAGGCCCACATCTCCTGTATTTGCAAGCGTGAACTGAAGATTCCTAGATCGAACTGGCATTTGTCAAAGCACAGAGAGAGAAGACTACAGTATAGGGGCTTCCTAAGTGATTTTCAGCCAAGATATTCCGAGTCCAAGAGACAGGAGGCTGCCAGAGAGACAGAAGAGGAGAAGAGTTGCCGAGGAAAAAGAGACTTGAGAAGGCCCAGGGTGAGTGCAAAAAAAAGGCCGATGATTGGAGTCAAGCTGATTCAGAGTTTAATGACTTCCCCATGGCTGATCCGAGTGCTGACCAGGAGAATGGTGACTTTGTCCCTAACCCAGAAAATAATGATCCCAAACCTTCCAGGCATAAGATTCAAAATAGGAAAGATATCCCGAGCATAGCTCTGGCCAGCATGCGACACCACACTGGTCTCAGAGAAACTGCAGAGATAGCAACAGCTGCCTGGGTTGACGGTGGTTTGATAACACCTGATGATGTTCACCTGGTGATAGATCATAACAAAGTAAGGAGAGCTCAGGAGAAACTTGTCAGTAACCTAGAAGAGGAGTTTGATAAGGGGATAAGAGAAAATGGAATCAATTGTTTGTTCTTTGATGGGAGAAGGGATGACACTAAAGTGTTCATGAAAGTTGGAGATTCTGACAAGTTGTTCCCTGCCATGGTGAAGGAGGAACACTACTCCTGCTGCAGTGAACCAGGAGGGAAGTATTTGTGGCATTTCACTCCAGAGAAAGATGACATCAGGAAACCAGCTGAGATAGTGGCAGATAACATTGTGAACTGGCTCAGAGAGAGGAACGTAGACCAGACCCTGCAGGCCATTGGAGGGGACAGCACCAACACGAACACAGGGTGGCAAGGGGGGTCATACAGTGGATAGAGCGGAAGATTGGGAGGAAGCTGGTCTGGATTGTTTGTGACCTCCACACCAACGAGTTGCCACTCAGACATCTGATCCAGGAGCTGGATGGCAAGACTCTTTCAAACAACAGATGGTCTGGTCCTCTTGGCAAGATGCTGGACTCTGCCACTGAGTTAGAAATAAATCCGAGCTTTGAAAAATCACAGTTGGCGCCTCCACCATGAGCTTGCACATACTGTCATTGACGACCTGAGTACTGACCAGTACTATGGTTACATGATTTGCAGTGCCATCAAAACTGGGGTCATGCCTGACAGACTTGCTTACTCTGCAGATAGGTCCAGTCTCACATTCTAGGTGGCCTACAACGGCTCAGGTTCTGCAGAATTTGGGTCGCTCATCATAAACTGAAAGGAACCAGCTTCACAACCTGAGACTTATTGTCCAATCTATCGAGTGTCTACTTGCCAAATTGGTTCAAATCACTCAAGGTCAAGCTCACTGTTCTCCGAAGGTCCGAGGCATGTTCTCTTCCAGATTGAGCTCCTGAGGAGTCAGCCAAGGAAGGTTGTTCAGATTGTGGAGCAGACTGTGAGGAGATCTTCCTGGTATGCTCATCCCGAGGCAGTTCTGCAGACAATGCTCTGCAGTAAGGATGATGAGGAGAGAAGAGTGGCAGTCAAAAAGATCTTGGATATGAGACTTATGAGAGGATCTGGGCATGACGAATCAGTTGGTGACGATTCCTTCAGGGTCAGAAAGATTCCTAAAGTCAATCTAGGTGCCAAGACCCTCACTGATCTCATAGATCTGGATAACATCCAGGCTGGCAGTGAGCCCCCTCTTACCTGCAGCCTCACCAATGTTCAAGTCAGAGCTTTCCTGGACAACCCCATGCATGTCCCTGCCTGGCCCTCGCACACCCAGAGTATAGAGCGTTGTGTACAGCAAGTGAGCGAGGCCAGCAGTCACGTGTACAGCCAGGAGAGGAGGGAAGGCTACATCCGAGCTCAGGTGGTCAGCAGGGAGGTGATGAGTAGAAACAGAAGCAAGAAAGACATGTTCTCTATGGTGTGCAGCAACACCGGGTCGTAGTAGTAAAACCGGTTTTTGTTTTTGATGATTTTGTTTTCTAAAGGAATATTAAATTTAATAAATGTGTCAAGATCATTCGTTTCACTATTCTGGATCATTTTCATCCTAATAAATTAACCTGATACATTTACTTTACTTTAAATAAGCTATTTAGTGGTGTTGGTAAAAGGGTGGGAATACTGAATTTTCATAAGATTTCAAGTTAAAATTTACCTAGCATGGGCCGATTTTTCAAACTCAAAAAAAAAAAATTTGCCTCTGGGTATGACACACCCTACTGGGACATCTTAGGATAATTCTGAGGGCTTTATTTTGCATTTTCTCGAGCTTGTCAACGCCTTTCCCGTCACGAATGACCAGGGCTGGTGCGTGGTATTCTATCAGAGATCTTATATAGCCAAGGTACATTGTTTTAACAATTCTAATATTAGCACCATAGTGCGGGCTGTACCCACTACACTTCTAAGAGGTCTCAGTCTGTCAGTACATTGGCGGGTTAGCTGTTGTATGGCAGGTAGGGTACAAGGACGGAAACACCAAGATATTTAAGAAGAAACATAGTCAATAGTGTTGTTACCTATCTTGAACTTGGCGGGGCCGCGTTTGCGGTTACCAGCTTGTTTGTTGAACACCTTAGTTTTGTCAGTGGAGATAATAAGACCGAGGTGTTCACAGGCTGCGTATACATGGTTCAGGGTGGTTTGCATTTCACGATGAGTTTTAGTATGTATAAGAATATCATCAGCATAGCTGATTGAGATATTGCTGGGGTTGTCTGATATTAAATTTAATAATGCATTCATAAAACATTGAACAAAGTGGGGCTAAGTACTCCACCTTGAGGGTACCAAGTTGCATATCTTAACTTCACTTTGTAACCCTGAAACAGTGCAGCAGCCCTTCTGTTGGTTAGGTAACCACTTATCCAGTGTAACAGCCTACCTCCTATATCCATTTTGGCTAGTTCGTACAATATCAGTTGACTATTGGCAATATCAAATGCAGCTTTTAGGTCAAGAAATGTGGTGTATCTGTGCCTTTTATCACCATGCACAGTTAGGAATGTGGTGATGCAATTATGTACACCTTTACCATGGGTGAAGCCATTTATGTTAGGAGACATGTGTTCTCTGATTCTATATAAGAGTCTGCCAGAACCATCCTCTCAAAGGTTTTACACAGGCAGCTGGTTAGTGATATGGGACGAAAGGCATCAGGCTGTCCTGGTTTCGGTATTGGTACAACAATACTGCTGGTCCATGATGTGGGTAGTTGGCCCTCGGCATGACTCATATTGTACAATACCAATAATGGATTGCCTGGCACGCGCCTTAGTCTAATGATGTTGTAGGTGACTCCGTCCTCTCCAGAAGTAGACCTACCCTTGGCGAGGGCGGCGTCAAAGCTCCCACTCAGTATATGGAACATCACACTCATCGTGCTGTTTGCCCAGCATAAAGCTAATAAGATTACTTCTCTCTACAGACTTCGCATCAAGGTCCCCGAGTCCTAGCTGGTAACATGTCATAGCTCGACACATGAGCCCACTTTGTTATTAGCTCATTCGACTTTGCAGAGGGTTTGGATGGGACGCGTGTCTTCTGTTTTACCTCTGATTATGTTTATGTCTTTCCAGGCTTTGCTGAGGATGTGTGTTGGTTCAGGCTGTTGACATATGTCTCCCATGCATTTTGTCTGAGTTCGTTTACGTTCCTGACAGCAAGGGAAGCTTGATACAACTGTAACATTTGAGGTGTTCTAAATTGTCTGTAACCCTTATCCACCCTCCTGACCCTAGCCCTGAGTTTTTTCAGCTCAGGGTCATTATCTTACTCTGTTGCCTGTTCCCATTATGCTGACCACGTTTTCTCCTTTTTTTGGTGGAGGCATTGTTGGTGAAGTATACATAAGTCCTATCTATCAGATCGTCACGGAAACTTTGGTAGTTGTCAGGCTTGTAGTCCTTGTACCAGTAGGGTGTGTCATAGGAGGGAAGATCAGCTAAAACTAATGGCCCATCACTTTTTTTGGTAGATTTTAGTGTATATAAACAGAAAATAATTTCAGTTTCAATATTTTGCAACCTTTTGCTAGGTAAATTTTAGCGTGAAATTTATCGAAAATCTAACGTACAGCTGCATTAGTGCATTACAATTAAATAGTGAACATTGCTTTCTGACCCCCCGCCATAGATGTGTGTTGGCTCATTATTACCTATAATTTGAACATCTTCATATGCGCTGAGAAGTGAGATAAGTCTCCTACCATTGGTGTTAGTGGTGGAGTCACCTAATTTCTTGTGTCTAGTATTCAGGTCACCCATTAGGACAGTGGGCTCAGTGTGTAAAAAGTCTGGGAGATCTGTGTATTGAAGCTGATCTGAGGGAGCATAGGCGTTTAGCACGTTGAGTGTGGAGTTGCCCAGGTGGATAGTGATCCCATGGTACTGAAGGTTGGTAGTCTTTTTGGATACAAGAGGTACATGCGGGAGTGACTTCTTAACATACATCAAACATGTGTGAGTAGAACTAGGATCATAATACACATAATTGGGCAGACTGGGTGGGGGCTTACCATTAGGTGTGAGACACTCCTGCAGACACACAATATCGATGTCCTCAGTCACAACTTTGTGGTGTAGGTCAGGGTATCGTTTTCTAAGGGATGAGATGTTCCAACTCATCACCTTCACCGCTCTGTATCTTTGTCTGGTATTAACACTGGCCATTATGAAATGTATTTGGAATTTTGTCTGGTATTAACACTGGCCATTATGAAATGTATTTGGAAAGAAGCAAAAGGCACTGTATGATACTGTTCTTTTCTGCGCTGCCTGTCCCTTCGGCAGGCAGTAGGCCAGTTAACCTTTTGGAAACATTTCTGGAGCACGTACGGCTCAACAATTGTTGTATTTCATTGGCAGACAACAACACACTTTGGTTACACTCGACATCACCACCATTTTCTGTTTGTGCTTGTTCATCTTCACTGACCATGTCCACAGAGGCATCAGTAGAACTGTTACCAGTATCACTATTTTCCTCTGCGTGGACACTAGTTCCTGGTGGGTCTTGAGTTTCCACATCTGGTACTGACATCTGAATGTCTTCAGTTTGACTGTAATTTTTCCGAAGTTGCTGCACTGTGTTGGTGGTGTTTTTTTCCTTTAGTGTATCACAGAGGCTCCTAAACATTTCAGTTTGAGCTTGAGCTTGAGCTGTAAACTGAGCTTTGAGTTCTTTAATTTCATTTTTCAAATCATTGATCTCTTCACGATGTGCATGGAGTGTGTTGGCAGCTACCTGTTGTGTCGGTACGTCTGTGTTGCCCCATGCTGATCTTTCGATGACTCCTGGTGATGATCCTGGAGCTTTGGTGGGGAGGGCAGGCCAGGGGTTGGCCGTAGGGAGTACCCTAGCAGCATTAGTGTTTCTTGAGACCTGCCTGGGTGGCGGGTCTGGGCGCTGAAGGGGTGTAGGAGCTCTAGAACAGTTAGGGTGCCATACAGGAACTCCAACTGTTTTGCAGTTAATACACTTCTGTTGGATGACACCCCCTTGAGCAACTGTATCTCTGCAAACCTGTGTTGCATGTTGCCTTGAGCAGAGACCACACCACGGCTTAGTCGAGGGGCATAACCGGGCCACATGGCCCCAGTGCTGACAGTTGTAAAACCTCCGGTTAGGGGGCTGATAGAGAGTTACCTTCAGAGCCCGATAGGCACCACGGACTCGAATGGTCTTGGGTGGGTCTTCCGAGCCAACCCAGTCTGCAATGACTGCATTCTTGCCCCTGAGTCGCTTCGTCCTTCTGATGTAGGGATGGGCTTCTAGTAGTGTAGGGGTCTGGTACTGGTCGAGCCCTATGATTATTATGGTTTTCTTGCTCCATGGTTGGGATGATTGTTCCATGGTTATTCCCCTTATGCTATTGGTGAGGAGATCCTGTATGACTGCTGGGTCGTTTCTAATCAGAACATGATCTTGTGTACCGACTCTGAACTGAAACTCAGACTCAGGATATTTGTCTTCCGCATCGTTCAGCCAGAGATACTTGTCTTCAGGTGATGTACCTTCAGGGAAGTATAATCTTACTCTCATGGGGGGTTGTGGTTGTAGTTGATTGTCTCTAAGTCTTTCTGCCTTTTCGGCCTTCCGCTTGTTCCTGGACTGAACTAGTTGAAAGCCATCTTCTCCGTTGGTGTCAAGGTCAACACCACAGTCGCCTGGCTCACTCAGTGCATCAGGAGAGTTAAAGTGAGTAGCTGGGTCTCCAGTCAACTCAGACATGGTGGAGTTACACGGCTCGACTTATATGCCTACGTCAGAGGGCCGAGGACTGCTTGGCACTCCTAGGAAGTCAGCGGTGGTTGGGAGGCGTAACCCTCTTAGAGGACAAAGGAGATTGGCATCTACTGTACAGCGTATTAGCGGTGTGAGGGGAGGCCATGAGCGGGCCTCCCGCGGAGGGAGTGTGGTGTCGGGGGGACTAAGGTAACAGGAGTATTCTCAGTTTATAAACACTTTTATTACACTACACTTGTTCTTAATAGCATGTCTGTTTTTCTGGTTAGATACAGTATCAAAGTCAATTTTAGTTTCAAAAGAACTAACCAGCTTGGCACACTATGAGGACGGGGGTTTATGTAAACAAACCCTCACCACATGGCTGAGCGTGACCACAAGGGTATAGGCCTTGCCTCGCGGGCACCTACACCTACACACGACACAGTGCTCAACACACGGTAGTTCACTTGTTATACAGGCAACATATTTGCAGTTGTTGACCTATCCCCACCCTACTGGGTGGTGTTGTGTTATTTCGAAGTCAAGTGTGAAGCCGACCCACTGTTGTTCTCAGAGTGGACTGATTAGCACCTCCTTGTCAGGAGATGGCGGTCAGTACCCAGCGGTGCTTATCTCACTGGTGGGTCACGGCTCTCACTGGTACTGTCTAGTACTGAATTCACTGGCTTAAACACTGTTCTTAACTGTTCAACACTGGTTCCACTTCTTTCCGAAACGAAATGCCACTTTTGATTATGTTGATATCCCGGTGGTGAGGATGGGTCGGGGAGAGGGACTTGGGGAATGGGCCGAACATTGGCCAAGGGTGAGAGCTGCTCAGCAGGAGCAGCGCCTAAATAGGTCTTGACCCTACGGCGGTCAGGTCATCACTGTGGTGGTGGTGGTTGGTGGTGGTGGTGGTGGTTATTGGTGGTGGTGGTGGTGGTGGTTGGTGGTGGTGGTGGTGTCGGTAGGTTAGTGGTGGTGGTTAGTGTGGTGGTTAGTGGTAGTGGTGGTGTGGTGTCGGTGGTGGTTAGTGGTAGTGGTTAGTGGTGGTGGTGGTGGTGGTGGTGGTGGTATTAGGTGGTGATTTGCTAGTGGTGGTGGTGGTGGTGGTGGTGGTGGTGATGGTGGTTAGGTGGTGGTGGTGGTGGTGGAGTGTGGTGGTGGTTGTGGTGGTGGGTTAGTGGTGCTGGTGGTGGTATTGTGTGGTGTGGTTAGTGGTGGTGGTGGTTAGTGGTGGTAGCGGTGGTGTAGAAGTTAGTAGGTTCGTGGTGGTGGTGGTGTTAGTGGTGGTGGTGGTATGGTGGTGGTGGTGGTGGTTAGTGGTGGCGGTTAGGTGGTGGTGGTGGTGGTGGGGTGGTGGTGGTGGTGGTCGGTTGGTGATGGTGTGTGGTTATGGTGGTGGTGGTGGTGGTTAGTGGTGGTGGTTAGTGGTGGTGGTGGTGGTGGTTAGTTGTACGATTGATTGTTCAGACCAAAGCTTACAGCCCAGAATTATGTCACATGTAACAGCAAGCACACTACAGACCTTGTGGCACCACCACATCCCGGGTTGACACACCTCAGGTCGACCCTAGGGACTTGACCTCGTCCGCTAATGACTTGAGTTAGCAGGGTGACCTACAACCGCACCTAACCAAGACACCTGGGCAGGACGACACCTGCACACAGCCGTCCAGACCTGACACTAGGGAACCAGAATTCTCACCACCACTAGATCAGCTCTACCCGGCGTCATGACCTTATTAATTCAAGGACCCGCTAATTAGCCAGCACTTCTGTTGACCCAACAACCCGGTCAAGACACACCCATTTCAGTAGGAGAGGTCATCCCCCGGCTCGACCAATATATAGGGGCTGGAGCTCCTCTAACGCAGGAGTGTCTGTAACCAGGAAGGGCCAGCTACCACGTCCAGAGAAGCCCGCCACTAAGTGTAACGAAGTCTCAGCCGGGTCCATCGACAAAGTGCTGTCAACTCCACGTGTAACAGTAAGTGATGGCTGTGTAGACTGTAGAGGTGCAGTGATCCCGATCCTGCCCAACGATCGACTTAGTGAAGTGCCCATTCTAATTGTGAGGTTAGGTTATACGAGAATACCATAGTCTATCATAATTTGTGTACGAACTCCCCCCATTAATCCCCCCTATTGAACCTCTAAAATAAAGCTGTAACACGCATTGGTGTTTTATATACTACACTTGTACTGTGCCTGTGTTAATATACAGTGTTGACATCACACCCTCGAGACACGCTACCATTTCCTCTCGCTAATATACTCTACTACTATAACCTCCTAGCTTACCTCTTCATGTGAGATTATGTCTCATTACATAGTGGTGGTGGTGGTTAGTGGTGGTGGTGGTTAGTGGTGGTGATGGTGGTTAGTGGTGGTGGTGGTGGTGGTTAGTGGTGGTGGTAGTGGGTTAGTGATGGTGGTGGTGGTGGTTAGTGGTGGTGGTTAGTGGTGTGTTAGTGGTGGTTAGTGGTGTTGGTGGTGGTGGTTAGTGGTGGTGGTGGTGGTGGTTAGTGGTGGTGGTGGTGGTGGTTAGTGGTGGTGGTGGTAATGGTGGTGGTTAGTGGTGGTGGTGGTGGCTAGTGGTGGTGGTGGTGGTTAGTGGTGGTGGTGGTGGTAGGTGGTGGAGGTGGTGGTTAGGTGGGTGGTGGTGGTGGTGGTTAGTGGTGGTTAGTGGTGGTGGTTAGTGGTGGTGGTTGTGGTGGTGGTTAGTGGTGGTGGTTAGTGGTGGTGGTGTTGGTTAGTGGTGATGGTGGTGGTTAGTGGTGGTGGTGGTGGTTGGTGGTGGTGGTGGTGGTTGGTTGGTGGTGGTTAGTGGTGGTGGTGGTGGTTAGTGGTGGTGGTGGTGGTGGTTAGTGGTGGTGAGTGGTTATGGTGGTGATGGTGGTTAGTGGTGGTGATGGTGGTTAGTGGTGGTGGTTAATGTGGTGGTGGTGGTTAATGGTGGTGGTGGAGGCTAGTGGTGGTGGTGGTGGTTAGTGGTGGTATTGTGCTAGTGGTGGTGGTGGTTAGTGGTGGGGGTGGTGGTGGTGGTTGTGGTGGTGGTGGTGGTGGTTAGTGGTGGTGGTGGTGGTATTAGTGGTGGTGGTTGGTGGTGGTGTGGTGGTGTCGTGGTGGTTATGGTGGTGGTTAGTGGTGGTGGTGGTGGTTAGTGGTGGTGGTGGGTGGGGTGGTGGTTAGTGGATGCTAGTGGTGGGGGTGGTGGTGGTGGTGATGGTGGTTAGTGGCGGTGGTGGTGGTGGTGGGTGGTGGTGGTTAGGTGTTGGTGGTGGTGGTCAGTGGTGGTGGTTAGTGGTGGTGGTGGCGGTGGTTAGTGGTGCTGGCGGTGGTGGTGGTGGTGGTGGTGGTTAGTGGTGGTGGTTAGTGGTGTGGTGGTGGTGGTTAGTGGTGGTGGTGGTGGTTAGTGGTGGTGGTGGTGGCGGTTAGTGGTGGTGGTTAGTGGTGGTGGTGCTGCAGGTTAGTGGTGGTGGTGGTGGTGGTGGTTAGTGGTGGTGGTGGTGGTATTAGTGGCGATGATTAGTGGTGGCAGGTGGTGCGATGGTATATAAGTATGGTTAAGTATAAGTATATCATGGCGTCATAATCCATATATTAGCTATATATATACTGATGCATATGTATTACAAATATATACATAATTAGCTATGGCTAAGAATATATATATAATGAATATACATACACTAGCTACATATTACCACATATCATACACATACATATAATAATATACATATTAAAGCATATATTTAGTATATATAACAGTTGCTATACACTACATATATAACACACACATATCATGCCATACATACATCACACACATAATTACTACATATATATATATCACACATATATCTACCATACACATATCATACATGCATATATCCCATATACATATAGATATACATATACACACGGTGGTTAGTGGTGGTGGTGGTTAGTGGTGCAGTGGTGGTAGTGGCTGCGGTGGGTGGTGAAGCAGTGGTGGTGGTGGTGGTGGTGGCGGTTAGGCGGTGGTGGTGGAGGCGGTTAGTGAGGTGGTTAGTGGTGGAGGTGGTGGTTAGTGGTGGTGGTAATAGTGTAGTGATAGTGGTGGTGGAGGTCGGCAGGTTGTGGTGGTGGAGGTGGTTAACGGCGGTGGTTAGGTGTGCTGGCGGTGGCTAGTGGTGATGGTGGCTGGTGGTGCAGGTTAGTGATGGTGGGCTGGTGGTTGGTGGTGGCGGCTGCGGCTGGTGGTTAGGGTAAGATGGCGGTGGCCAGGCAGGATGGTAGTGGTGGCGGTGGTTGAGTAGTGGTGGTTAGTGGCTGGCGGTGGCGGTTGTAGTAGTGCGGTCAGTGGGGCAGGCTGGTGGTGGCGGTGGTGGCGGTCAGTGCGTCAGCGGTGGCAATAGTGGCTGGTGGTTTAGTGGTGGTGGTGGTGGTGGTGGTGGTTAATGGTGGTGGTGTGGTGTGTGTGGTGGTGGTGGAATGGTGGTGGGTGGTGGTGGTGGTGGTGGTGGTGGTGGTAGTAGCAGGTGGTAGTGGTAGCGTGGTGGTGGTGGCAGTGTGGTGGTGGTGGTGGGTGGTGATGGCTCAGGTGGTGGTGGCTAGGTGGTGGTGGTTGGTGGTGGTGGTGGTGGCCTGTAGCAGGTGGTGGTGGTGGTGGTGGCTGGTGGTGGTGGTGGTGGTGGTGGTTAGTGGTGGTGGTGGTGGGAGAGAAAGAGGGAGAAAAGGAGAAGAGGGGAGGAGGAGGCAATAAGGAAAGAGGAGAAGGAGGAGAAGGAAGGAGGAGGAGGAGGAGGAGGAGGAAGAGGAGGAGGAAGAGAGGGAGGAGGAGAAGGAGGAGGAGGATGGAAGGGAGGAGGAGGAAGAGGAGGAGGAGGAGGAAGAGGAGGAGAAGGCAAATAAGAGGAAGAGGAGAGAGGAGGAGAAAAGAGGAGAAGGAAGAGGAGGAGGAGGAGGAGGAGAGAAGGAAGAGAGGAGGGGAGGGGAGGAAGAGGGGAGGAGGAGGCAAATAAGGAAGAAGAGGAGAAGGAGGAGGAGGAAGAGGGAGGAGGAGGAGGAGGAGAAGGAAGAGGAGGAGGAGGAGGAAGAGGGGGGAGGAGGAGGCAAATAAGGAAGAAGAGGAGAAGGAGGAGAAGGAAGAGGAGGAGGAAGAATAAAGAGGGAGGAGGAAGAGGAGGAGGCAAATAGGAGAAGAGGAGAAGGAGGAGAAGGAAGAGGAGGAGGAGGAGGAGGAGGAGGAGGGAGAAGGAGGGAGAAGGAGGGAGGAGAAGAGAGGGGAGGAGAAGAAGAGGAGGAGGAGGAAGAGGGGAGGAGGAGGCAAACAAGGAGGAAGAGGAAGAGGAGGAGGAGGAAGAGGGGGAGGAGGAGGCAAATAAGGAGGAAGAGGAGAAGGGGAGAAGGAAGAGGTGGAGGAGGAGGAGGAGGAGGAGGAGGAGGAAGAGGGTGAGGAGGCAAATAAGGAGGAAGAGGAGAAAGAGGAGAAGGAAGAGGAGGAGGAGGAGGAGGAGGAGGATAAGGAGGGAGGAGGGAGAAGAAGAGGAGGAGGACGAAGAGGAGGAGGAGGCAACAAGGAGGAAGAGGAGAAGGAGGAGAAGGAAGAGGAGGAGGAGGAGGAGGAGGAGGAAGAGGGGAGGAGGAGGCAAATAAGGAGAAGAGGAGAAGGAGGAGAAGGGAAGAGGAGGAGGAGGAGGAGGAGGAGGAGGAAGAGGCGGAGGAGGAGGCAACAAGGAGGAAGAGGAGAAGGAGGAGGAGGAGAGGGGAGGGGAGAGGGGAGGAGGAGAAGAAGAGGAGGAGAAAGAGGGGAGGAGGAGGCAATAAGGAGGAAGAGGAACAGAGGAGAAGGAAGAGGAGGAGGAGGAGGAGGAGGAGGAGGAGGAGAAGGAAGATGAGGAGGAGGAAGAGGGAGAGGAGGAGGAAGAGGAGGAGGAGAGGAAACAAGGAGGAAGAGGAGACGGAGGAGAAGAAGAGAGGAGGAGGGGAGAAGAAGAGGAGGAGGAAGGGGGAGGAGGAGGCAAATAAGGAGGAAGAGGAGAAGGAAGAGAAGGAAGAGAGGAGGAGGAGAGGAGGAGGAAGAGGAGGAGGAAGAGAGGAGGAGGGAGAAGAAGAGGAGGAGGAGGAAGAGGGGAGGAGGAGGAAGAGGAGGAGGAGAAGAAGGGAAGAGGAGAAGGAGAGAGGGAGGAGGAGGAGGAGAAGGAAGAGGAGGAGGAGGAGGAAGAGGGGAGGAGGAGGCAAAAAGGAAGAAGAGGAGAAGGAGGAGAAGGAAGAGGGAGGAGGAAGAAGAAAGAGGGGAGGAGGAAGAGGAGGAGGCAAAAAGGAGGAAGAGGAGGAGGAGGAGAAGGAAGAGGAGGAGGAGGAGGAGGAGGAGGAGAAGGAAGAGAGGAGGAGGAGGAAGAGAGGGAGGAAGAAGAAGAGGAGGAGCAAATAAGGAGGAAGAGGATAAGAGGAGAAGGAAGAGGAGGAGGAGGAGGAGGAGGAGGAAGAGGGGGAGGAGGAGGCCAAGGAGGAAGAGGAGACGGAGGAGAAGGAAGAGGAGGAGGAGGAGGAGGAGGAGGAGGAGGAGGAGGAAAGGGGAGGAGGAGGCAACAAGGAGGAAGAGGAGAAGGAGGAGGAGGAGGAGGAAGAGGAGGAGGAGGAGAAGAAGAGGAGGAGGAAGAGGGGGGGAGGAGGAGGCAACAAGGTGGA
The DNA here is from genome assembly GCF_018991925.1 of Homarus americanus. Classification (NCBI taxonomy): domain Eukaryota; kingdom Metazoa; phylum Arthropoda; class Malacostraca; order Decapoda; family Nephropidae; genus Homarus; species Homarus americanus. Next base: position 12,037,189 of record NW_024744839.1, on the reverse strand, counting down.
AGAGGAGAAGGAGGAGAAGGAAGAGTAGGAGGAGGAAGAGGGGAGAGGAGGAGGAAGAGGAGGAGGAGGAGGCAAACAAGGAGGAAGAGGAGAAGGAGGAGAAGGAAGAGGAGGAGGAGGAGGAGGAGGAAGAGGAGGAGGAAGAGAGGGAGAGGGAGAAGAAGAGGAGGAGGAGGAAGAGGGGAGGAGGAGGAAGAAGGGGAGGAGGAAGAGGGGAGGAGGAGGCAAATAAGGAGGAAGAGGAGGAGGAGGAGAAGGAAGAGGAGAAGGAAGAGAGGGGAGGAGGAGGAGGAGGAGGAGGAGAAGGAAGAGGAGGAGGAGGAGGAAGAGGGGAGGAGGAGGCAACAAGGAAGAAGAGGAGAAGGAGGAGAAGGAAGGGGGAGGAGGAAGAAGAAAGAGGGGAGGAGGAAGAGGAGGAGGCAAATAAGGAGGAAGAGGAGGAGGAGGAGAGAAGAGGAGGAGGAGGAGGAGAGAGGAGAAGGAAGAGGAGGAGGAGGAGGAAGAGAGAGAGAGGAAGAAGAAGAGAGAGGAAGAGGGGAGGGGAGACTTGTGATTCTACTACCTTTTACATGGGGAGGCCTACATAACAAAGGAAACAAATAGAAACATGTACTATTTTACCAAAAATACATACCAAATGTAATTGAAAAGTAAGAATAAAGGAAAAAGTGAATACAAAAGGAAGATACTACTACTACTTATAAGGAGAATGACAGCAAAACATGAATTTTAAGGAAGTAAGTGTATAAAAATAATAGTGATGGAAGGGAAATATAAGGAAAGACAAACAAATATATTTAACATATATACAAGACATACGAAATATATATATACAACAATTACTACAAAATGATTATCTTACCAAACAGGAGATACTTACCATCAGATTCTTCTAGGCTTAACCAAATGTAATCACTAATACTTTATACCTTTAGGGTATGAAGACTGATAAAGTACTAGACAAGGGTCAAGCAGAGAAAGAATGGACACGTTTAACCTATGCCACGCAGCTACATGCGAAGCGTGTCACGGGAGAGAGCGCCTAACACTTGGACTAGGACATTTATGGATATTTTATATACTACTACATATTTTAAGGTTTTAACAGAGTAAGACAATGATGCATATAAATTACATACATAAATATGCTACTAACTTGAACTAAGAAACAATAATAATATAATAAGGCAACTAACAATTTATTAATGTTGTATGAAATGTAGCGTGAACATATGCTCACGCTATGCAGCTCGACGACAATGGCACGTGACAGGAGGCAAATAAGGAAGAAGAGGAGAAGGAAGAGAGAAGGAAGAGGAGTAGGGAGAAGAAGAGGAGAGGAGGAAGAGGGGGAGGAGGCAAATAAGGAGGAAGAGGAGAAGGAGGAGAAGGAAGAGGAGGAGGAGGAGGCAGGAGGAGGAGAAGTAAGAGGAGAAGGAGGAGAAGGAAGAGGGGGAGCAGAGGAGGAGAACGAGGAGAAGGAAGAGGAGGAGGAGGAGGAGAAGGAAGAGAGTAGGAGGAGGAGAAGGAAGAGGAGGAGGAGGACGAGGAGGAAGAGGAGGAGGAAGAGAGGAGGAGGGAGAAGAAGAGGAGGAGGAGGAAGAGGGGAGGAGGAGGAAGAGGAGGAGGAGGAGGAAGAGGGGGAGGAGGAGAAGAGGGGAGGAGGAGGCAAATAAGGAGGAAGAGGAAAGGAGGAGGAGGAAGAGAAGAGGAGAAGGAGGAGGAGGAGGAGGGGGAGGAGGAGGAAAAGGAGGAAGAGGAGAGAGGAGGAAGGAAGAGAAGAGAGAAGGAGAGGAGGAGGAGAAGAGAGGAGGAGGGGAGAAGAGGAGGAGGAGGAAGAGGGGAGGAGGAAGGAGGAGGAGGAGGAGAAGAGGGAGGAGGAGGAAAAGGAGGAAGAGGAAAAGGAGGAGAAGGAAGAGAAGAGGAGAAGGAGAGGAGGAGAGGAGGAGGAGGCAAAAGGAGGAAGAGGAGAAGGAGGAGAAGGAAGGAGGAAGAGGAGAAGGAGGAGGAGGAGGAGAAAGAGGGAAGAGGAGAGAAGAAGAGGAGGAGGAGGGAAGAGAAGGAGGAGGAGGAAGAGGAGGAGGAGGAGGAAGAGGAGGAGGAGGCATAAGGAGGAAGAGGAGAAGGAGGAGAAGAAGAGGGGAAGAGGAGGAAGGAGAGGAGGAGGAGGAGAAGGAAGAGGAGGAGGAGGAGGGGAGGAGAAGAAGAAGAGGAGGAGGAGGAAGAGGGGGAGGAGGAGGCAAATAAGGAGGAGGAGAAGGAGGAGAAGGAAGAGGAAGAGGGAGAAGGAGGAGGAGGAGGGAGAAGGGAAGAGGAGGAGGAGGAGGGAAGAGGGGGGAGGAGGAGAAGAAGAAGAGAGGAGGAGGAGAAGAGGGGGAGGAAGAGGGAGGAGGGAGAAGAAGAGGAGGAGGAAGAAGAGGGGAGGAGGAGGAAGAGAGAGGAGGGAGAGGAAGAGGGAGAGGGAGAAGAGGAGGAGGAGAAGAGGAGGAGGAGGCAAAAGGAGGAAGAGGGGAGGAAAGGAGGAAGAGGAGAAGGAGGAGAAGGAAGAGGAAGAGGAGAAGGAGGAGAAGGAAGAGGAGAAGAGGAGGAAGAGGGGGAGGAGGAAGAAGAGGAGGAGGAGAAGAGGGGGAGGAAGAGAGGGAGGAGGGAGAAGAAGACGAGGAGGAGGAGGAGGAGGCAACAGAGGAAGAGGAGGAGAGGAGGAGAAGAGAGGGGAGGAGGAGAAGAAGAGGAGGAGGAGGAGGAGGAAAAGGAGAAGAGGAGAAGGAGGAGAAAGGAAGAGGAGGAGGAGGAGGAGGAGGAGAGGAGGAGGAGGAGGAGGGAGGAGAAAGGAAGAGGAGGAGGAGGAGGGAAGGAGGGGGAGAAGGAAGAAGAAGAGAGGAGGAGGAAGAGGGGGGAGGGAAGAAGAAGAGGAGGAGGAGGAAGGGGGAGAAGAGGAGGAAGGAGAAGAAGAGGAGGGGAGGGAGGGGGAGGGGAGAGGAGGAGGCAAGGAGGAAGAGGAAGGAGGAAGGAAGAGGGGGAGGAGGAGGAGGAGGAGAAGGAAGAGGAGGAGGAGGAGGAAGAGAGAGGAGGAAGAAGAAGAGGAGGAGGAGGGAAGAGGGGGAGGAGGAGGAAAGGAGGAAGAGGAGAAGGGAGGAAGGAAGAGAGGAGGAGGAGGAGGAGGAGGAGAGGAGGAGGAGAAGGAGGAGAAGGAGGAGAAGGAGGAGGAGGAAAGAGAGAAGGAGGGAGAAGGGAAGAGGGGGAGGAGGAGGAGAAGAGGAGAAGGAAGAGGAGGAGGAGGAGAAGGAAGAGGAGAGGAGGAGGAGAAGGAAGGAGAGGAGGAGGAGAAGAGGAGGAGGGGAGGAGGGAGGGAGAAGGAGGGAAGGAAAAGGAGGAGGAGAAGGAAAGGAGGAGGAGAAGGAGAAGAAAGGGGGGAGGAGGAAGAAGAAGAAGAGAGAGGAGGAGAAGGAAAAGGAAGAGGAGGAGAAGGAAGGGGGAGGAGGAAGGAGAAGAGGAGGAGGAGAAGGAAGAGGGGAGGAAGAAGAGGGGAGGAGGAAGAAGAAGAGGAGAGGAAGAGGGGGAGGAAGAGGAAAAGGAGGAAGAGGAGAAGGAGGAGAAGGAAGAGGAGGAGAGGAGGAGGAGGAGGAGGAGAAGGAAGAGGAGGAGGAGGGAGGAAGAGGGGAGGGAGGAAGAAGAAGGGAGGAGGAGGAAGAGGGGAGGAGAGAAAGAGGAAGAGGAGGAGGAGGAGAAGGAAGAGAGGGAGGAGGAGGAGGAGGAGGAGAAGGGAAGAGGGGAGGAGGGAAGAAGAAGAGGAGGAGGAGGAGGAGAAGAAGGAGGAGGAGGAAGATGAAGAGGAGGAGAAGGAAAAGGAGGAGGAGGAGAAAGAAGAGGGGAGGAGGAAGAAGAAGAGGAGGAGGAGGAGGAGGAGAAGGAAGAGGAGGGGTGGAGGAGGAAGACAAGAAGGAGAGGGAGGAGGAAGAAGAAGAGGAGGAGGAGGAAGAGGGGAAGAGGAGGCAATAAAGAGGAAGATGAGAAGGAAGAGGAGGAGGAGGATGGAGAAGAGGAGGAGGGAGGAGGAGGAGGAGAAGGAGGAGGAGAGAGGAAGAAGAAGAGGAGGAGGAGGAGGAGGAGAAGGAAGAGGGAGGAGGAAGAAGAAGAGGGAGAGGAGAAGGAAGAGGGAGGTGGAGGAGGAAGAGGAGAGGAGGAGGAGAAGAAAGGGAGGAGGAAGAAGAAGAGGAGGAGGAGGAAGAGGAGAAGGAGGAGAAGGAAGAGAAGAGGTGGAGGAGAAGGAAGAGGAGGAGGAGGAGGAGAAGGAAGAGAAGGAGAGAGGAGGAGGAGAAGGGAAGAGGATGAGAGGAAGAGGGGAGGAGAAGGAAGAGGAGAAGGAGGGAGATGGGAGAGGAGGAGGAGGAGGAGGAGGAGAAGGAAGAGGAGGAGAGGTGGAGGAGGAGGAGGGAGGAAGAGGGGAGAAGGAATAGGGAGGAGGAAGAGGAGGGACGAGGAGAAGAAAGAGGGGGAGGGAGGAGGAGAAGGAGGAGGAAGAGGAGGAGGAGGGATGGAGGAGGAGAAGGAAGAGGAGGAGGAGGAGAGAAGGAAGAAGGAGGAAGAGGAGGAGGAGGGGAGGAGGAAGAGGAGGAGGAGGAGGAGGAGGAAAAGGAAAAGGAGGAGGAGGGGAGGAGGAGAAGGAAGAGGAGGAGGGAGGAGGAGGAGGAGAAGGGAAGAGAAGGAGAAGAGGAGGTGAGGAGGAGGAAGAGGGAGGAGGAGGAGGAGGAGGAGAAGGAAGAGGGAGGAGGAGGGGATGGAGGAGGAGAAGGAAGAGGGAGGAGGGGATGAGTTGAAGGGGAGGAGGAAGAAGAGGAGGAGGAGGAGAAGGGAGGAGGAAGAGGGAGGAGGAGGAGGAGGATGAGGAGGAGGAGGAATAGGAGAAGGAGGGAGAAGGAGGAGGAAGAGGAGGAGGAGGGAGGAGGAGGAAAAGGAAGAGGAGGAGGAGAT
>NW_024744839.1:12017439-12022118 GCF_018991925.1 Homarus americanus | reverse complement strand
TACCAGTCATGGATGAAGTCTATGAACTGGCTTTCATGTTCTTGCTTGACTGTGATTCTACGTCTGTTGAGTTTACCACCAGTGGGGGTGTCATTGGCTACATGTATACTAGCTTGGATTGGGCTGTGGTCAGACATAAGATCAGTGACAACATCAGAGCTATGAGTTGTGTATGATAGATTAAAGCCAATACATTTGTCTAGACCCCCGCCATAGATGTGTGTTGGTTCATTATTACCTATAATTTGAACATCTTCATATGCGCTGAGAAGTGAGATAAGTCTCCTACCATTGGTGTTAGTGGTGGAGTCACCTAATTTCTTGTGTCTAGTATTCAGGTCACCCATCAGGACAGTGGGCTCAGTGTGTAAAAAGTCTGGGAGATCTGTGTACTGAAACTGATCTGAGTCAGCATAGGCGTTTAGCACGTTGAGTGTGGAGTTGCCCAGGTGGATAGTGATCCCATGGTACTGAAGGTTGGTAGTCTTTTTGGATACAAGAGGTACATGCGGGAGTGACTTCTTAACATACATCAAACATGTGTGAGTAGTACTAGGATCATAATACACATAATTGGGCAGACTGGGTGGGGGCTTACCATTAGGTGTGAGACACTCCTGCAGACACACAATATCGATGTCCTCAGTCACAACTTTGTGGTGTAGGTCAGGGTATCGTTTTCTAAGGGATGAGATGTTCCAACTCATCACCTTCATCGCTCTGTATCTTTGCCTGGTATTAACACTGGCCATTATGAAATGTATTTGGAACTTTGTCTGGTATTATCACTGGCCATTATGAAATGTATTTGGAAAGAAGCAAAAGGCACTGTATGATACTGTTCTTTTCTGCGCTGCCTGTCCCTTCGACAGGCAGTAGGCCAGTTAACCTTTTTGAAACATTTCTGGAGCATGTACGGCTCAACAATTGTTGTATTTCAGTGGCAGACAACAACACACTTTGGTTACACTCGACATCACCACCATTTTCTGTTTGTGCTTGTTCATCTTCACTGACCATGTCCACAGAGGCATCAGTAGAACTGTTACCAGTATCACTATTTTCCTCTGCGTGGACACTAGTTCCTGGTGGGTCTTGAGTTTCCACATTTGGTACTGACATCTGAATGTCTTCAGTTTGACTGTAATTTTTCCGTAGCTGCTGCACTGTGTTGGTAGTGTTTTTTTCCTTTAGTGTATCACAGAGGCTCCTTAACATTTCAGTTTGAGCTGTAAACTGAGCTTTGAGTTCTTTAATTTCATTTTTCAAATCATTGATCTCTTCACGTTGTGCGTGTTCATGGATTGTGTTGGCAGCTACCTGTTGTGTCGGTACGTCTGTGTTGCTAGGTGGTGCTGTGTTATCTCGTAGTCAGGTGGGAAGACGACCCACTGTTGTTCCCATGGTGGACTGATTAGCACCTCCTGGTCAGAAGATGGTGGTCAGTTCCCAGGGGTGCTTATCTCAAAGGTGGGTCACTGCTGTCACTGGTACTGTCTAGTGCTGAATTCACTGGCTTAAACACATGCACTGTATGTGTATACTGTATGTATGTATGTATGTATGTATGTATGTATGTACTGTATGTAAAATAATAATAATAATAATAATAAACGGTTTACTGAAAAAGTTTGTAGCCCGAAGGCTGAAAATATACATTGGACATAAATGACTTATTACATACATTGGTGGTTTAACAAAAGCCTTCATCAGAGAAGGGCGAACAGTTCGAAGTGTATATCACTGTAACTTAATCACTGTAGCTATGAGTGTTAAATGAAGACAGAGGCTATCTTAAAGTACTCAACTAAATACATCCTATTGGTTTGAGAGTTGTAGTGATAATCCCCGCTTGCTGGCTTCTTCATAGCTGACCTAACGTCTTAGAGCCTCGCCTCAAGGGTGGAACTTACCCATCACGGGATGTGACCATGTCACCTCATAGCTAGTGGAAAGTTACAGAGGGTGATATGATTATATAAGCTTAATGTACTACCCCATATTTATTTAAAGACTAAGGGGCGAATACATCTATGTATGTATGTATGTATGTATGTATGTATGTATGTATGTATGTATGTATGTATGTATGTAACTATGTATGTATGTATGTATGTATGTATGTATGTATGTATGTATGTATGTATGTATGTATGTATGTGTGTGTGTGTGTGGTTATTTTATGTGTGTGTTTGTTTTATGTGTGTGTGTATATATGTGTTTCCTTAGGTGGTTTTGTGGGGGTGTGTGTGCGTAATAATAATAATAATAATAATAACTATAACAATAATAAATAACAGTTTATTGAAAGAGCATGGCTGCCAGAAGTACTACCCCATATTTATATAAAGACTGAGGGGCTAATACATTGCTCGGTCACCACCTTCCAAGCTTCTAAGAGGAATTAACTAGTCTCCCATACATATACCTACCCATGTTACAAACATATGTGTAGACACTAAGCTGAAGACTCTGGAACCTGAGGTTCACTAATTACTGGGGTCCTAGATTTAAGTGTCTCACAGGATAGTATATTATGTACAATGGCAAACTTGGAAGATACTGACTTATAATAATAAAACAAAAATATCACTGCCAGAATTAACACAATAGTGGGAATAGTTAATCTTGGTGTAGCAATTCCCCGTGCAAAAATAAAATGGCAAATGATCTTCAAGATTAGCAAACTGTGACTCTTTTAAATAAAAAATAACTTGTAACTTCTCTGAGACAATATTGAGTTTACTAATACACTAGTTAAATTCGGAACTTGATGCAATAGAATTAAATCAGAAGTAAGATTTAAATTCAATGCAAAATGCTGAGGAGAAGGCAAGGTCTTCAACGAACTACAGGTTATTTCACAGTAATCCGGAGACTTATAATAACCTTTCACAACTAACTGTTTACCACATCTTGGCACCTTAAAATTACGTTAGTTTCACCAGGAAAGGAAAAATACTGTACATTATGTAGATGCGCAATAAAACAGTTTTTCAAGAAATCGGTGTATAACTACATCGTGTTAGAACTGTGCAAACGTTATTTTGTATGACTGGCAATTCACATATTCCTTCTGCAGCAGGTATAAATGCGAATACATAGGCTGGACATACGTGTAAACGTAAATATGACGATTTACACCGTGTTAGTACCCTAGGATCATTCACTGCTAACAAGGAGAAATCTTCATCAATTAGCAAAATTTCTTTTGGTCTATTCAGAGTAAACAGTGTGTCATTAAAATACAAAGGGAAGGGTTCCAAATGCCATGCAGTATATTTGTGTTGCCCTAGCATAGGTATGTGGATGAGAATAGCGTTGTGCATGAGAGTTGACTCCAACAGAGGGTAATAATGTTCTACCTTATGATCTGTGAAAATTGGAATTAAATGATAACTCGTCTTGGCTATTTGTAATGCTTCAAAAAGAGTCTTCACAGGCACAAGCTTTCAATCCATTCGTCTTAACCCTGCATCCACGATGCTTGCGATTTGTTCATTTTTTTTATAAATTACAGCTTGAACTGAACTTTCCACAGCATGCAAATACTCAGAAAAATAAAGGAGCCACTCCGACGTAGGGACTGAATTCATTAGATTATAAACAACCCTAGATAAACGGTTAGACTCACAAATGATTGCATTAACTTTTGATTCCAAGGCATTAATTGCATTGAAGGTTTGAGTTATAACACAATTTTGTTTAAGAACGGCTTGGTCGACAATGTTCATGCGGTCTTCTAGTTTAGCTGCATCCTCGGCAGTCGCAGTGCCAAATAGAGTGCTTTGTATAAGACTAGCAAAATAAAACAATCCTAGCTTTCTTCGCGTTTGGGAGCGCACTTTCTTTGCAAGGTCATCCTGAGATGCTGAAATAGAGTGTCCAACTACGATGATAATCTTGTGAAGACGAACTAGCTGAAGATTAACAGTTTGTGATACCATTGTCGAGCTTTTAGAATTCTTCCTGAGATCATCAAGGACGGTCATAGCTGTCTGCAGTTGGGTATCAATGGACTCCATCTAGCGTGGAAGCTTGAGCAGTCCGTGCAACTCTTACTTAATGTCTTCAACAATGAGAATGCATCCTAGGGGTGCGGCAAGCGCACCTGGCTTAAGGACTTCGGTCGACATGTCCGTCAACACAGAGGTGCCACAAAGGAGTAGGAGCATTGCAATGATGATCAAGGCTGTTCTGTAAAAGTTTCAATGTATTTTAATATTGTTTTGCAGAACGAAGTTTTAAACGATAATCATTAGGCCCACTTGGTGAGTGTACTGTTTGAAAAGATGTGTCTATGACATTATTACCATTCTTGGGTAATAAATATGGATGGCCCTTCTGAAGTCGGTTCGCATGCACTACATCTACAGTTTGTGCATTTAACTTAAAAAAATATATTTGTTACCCACTTCTTTGGCGATAATGCGGAATGGATCATCAAATTTGACCAAAAGTTAAGACTTTTTTTCAGGTTCTCCCACCATAACATCATCGCCTATTTCTAGCATGACAGGCTTAGCTTGTTTATGTTCCATAAAAATCATTTCAGCGAGTGACGCTGCTAAAGGTTTCCTTACTTGGCAATGAATATCTGTGAAAACGCTGATCTGTTTTGTCGCGAAATCTTCCATATTATAAAGAGGGCATGGCTTATCCGTAAGTACGTCATAAGG